>NC_140380.1:8660000-8677500 GCF_054491055.1 Hypomesus nipponensis | reverse complement strand
GAGCTTGTTCCAGTGACTGGGTGTGTGACATCAGACTGAATATCTCCTACAGCTGCTAATACTATTACTACTACTACTCTCCTCCCTCCTCCTCTCCTCTCTCCTCCCCTCCATCTCTTTACCCTCTGCTGGTCTAGTCACACACACACACACACACGAACACACAGCTAGTCTATGTTTTTGCCTGGACTGGGTTCCGATTAAACCCGAGCAGCATGTTATGTTCAATGGCCGCATTTCACAGTCGACCTGGTCGGCTGTTTTGTCTAGGAAACCTCAGGGTAAAATATTAAAGACTTTAGGCCAACTAGGGGCCACATTTATCACTCACATCACTTATTAACAAGCCCCCGTCCAAGTGTAACTGAGTTAATGTGTGTGTGTGTCAGGTGGCTCTTGTAGTGGACTGGCATGCAAGACTCACACTCCGAGGGACTAAAGCAGTGTGTGTGCGTGTTGTATGCATGCACTGTGTGTGTATGTGTGTGTATGTAAATACTGTGTGTGTGTGTGTGTATAAATACTGTGTGTGTGTAAACAGTGAGAGTTGGTGTTGAAGGTCCAGATCTCACTGTCTCGTCACAGTCTTTCTGAATTCAAGGTTTTGCCGTGTAAATTATTTATCTGGCCACCCTCCTATCTGGTCCTGGGGGACAGAATGCGACACGGCAGACTCTACAACGTGTGTGTGTGTGTGTCATGGTGTGTGTGCGCGTGTGGACATGTATAAATATTAATGTCAGCCTCATGGTTATTTCATCAGACTGTGAGATATCTGAGGGGGCAGTGGTGAAGAGAGAGAGGGATGAAGGGAGGGCGAGCGAGAAAAAGATATAGATAAGAGGTGAGCAGGTGTGTGTGTGTCATGGTGTGTGTGTGTGTCATGATGTGTGTGTGTGTGTGTCATGGTGTGTGTGTGTGTGTGTCATGGTGTGTGTGTGTGTGTGTCATGGTGTGTGTGTGTGTCATGGTGTGTGTGTGTGTGTGTCATGGTGTGTGTGTGTGTGTGTCATGGTGTGTGTGTGTGACTTGCTCCCAGCACAGTGCAGTAGGAGAGACTGGAGGCAGCAGGGAGTCGTTTGTGAAGGAGCTGAGTGTGAAGAGGCAGAGGGGCTAGAGGCAGAATGTTCAAGGCAGTGCAGGAGGCAGGGTGTGTTAGAGGCAGGGTGAGTGAGAGGCAGGGTGAGTTAGAGGCAGGGTGAGTGAGAGGCAGGGTGAGTGAGAGGCAGGGTGAGTTAGAGGCAGGGTGAGTTAGAGGCAGGGTGAGTTAGAGGCAGCGTGTGTTAGAGGCAGATTGTGTTAGAGGCAGGGTGTGTTAGAGGCAGGGTGAGTTAGAGGCAGGGTGTGTTAGAGGCAGGGTGAGTTAGAGGCAGGGTGAGTTAGAGGCAGGTGTTGTGGATCAGAGTGCCATCGTCTCCCCAGTGTCTGTCTGGCCCTAACAGCCTTCTGGAGTGACCATTGTTTGCTGTGTGTGTGTGTATATATATATATATATGTGTGTATTTATGAATTTAAGTGCAAGTCTGAATGTGTGTGTTTACACGTGTGTGTGCGTGTGTGGTCAGCACCAGTGACGTCTAGGAGCACAGCTCGTTCTTTCCGTGCCGTGTCCTCTCCCTGAACCCCCTCTCTGTCTCTCTCGGTGTGCAACGGTGTGTGTGTGTGTACACGGCATGTGTGAGTGTGACTGTTTGTGTACAGTCTTTGTGAGAGTGGGAAAGTGTGTGTGTATGTGGAGAAGGGGAGGGGGCCGTCGAAAACAATCAGAGTACATGTGTAGAATCACAGTGGGGAGAAAAAAAGGGGGGGGGTTCAAATGACATTTCATTCATTCATTTTCTCTCTCCCTCTCTCCCTCTCTCTCTCAGCAGTACAGGCTTTCCAGCTTCCTCTAAGTGCTGGAGAGAACGAGAGGAACAAACAGTTGGGCTCTGTGTGAAAGTAGAACAAGGAGCCAAGAAAAACTAGCTGACACTTTTGGAGCCAAACGGTGTACCTCAAGTCCTCTGCTCTCCTCTCCTCACCTCCCTTCCCCTCTCCTCACCTCCTTTCCCTTCTCCTCCTTTACCCTCACCTCCTCTCCCCTCTCCTCACCTCCTTTCCCTTCTCCTCAACTCATTTACCCTCACCTCCTCTCCCCTCTCCTCACCTCCTTTCCCTTCTCCTCACCTCCTTTACCCTCACCTCACCTCCCCTCTTAGTCCTCACCTCCTTTCCCTTCTCCTCAACTCCTTTACCCTCACCTCCTCTCCCCTCTCCTCAACTCCTTTACCCTCATCTCCTCTCCCCTCTCCTCCTCTCCTTTACCCTGACCTCCCCTCCTTTTTCCTTTCTTCCCCTCCCTTTCCACCTCACCTCTGCCTGCCAGCCTTCACCTAACTCTTCTCCTTCTCTCTCCCTCGCCCCTGACTTGGCTAGACATGTCTCTCTCTTCATAAGTGTTCAGTTCAGGGAGAGTGTGTGTGTGTGTGTGTGTGTGTGTATGTGTGAGAGAGAGTTCTAGGTGAATCAAGAGGGTAAGCCAGAAGGCAAGGGGTCTCTGTAGCCGTGGCGACGAAGTACCATAAGAAGGGCGACATGATTGGTTCTGCTGCGACTTCAAAGAGAGGAGAGATCATTCTGTCCCTGCCCGGAATATTCCACAAGAGAAATGCTTGTCACATGACCCGGATGGGCAGGGAGAGGAAGAGATGGAGAGAGAGAGAGAGAAAGCAAGAGAGAAAGCAAGAGAGAAAGCGAGAGAGAAAGAGAGAGAGAGAGAGAGAGAGAGAGAGAGAGAGAGAGAGAGAGAGAGAAAAGGAGAGAGAGATGAAACAGTTTGCTAATAAATGATTGAACAGCTTGTCAATTCTGCCTCTCCTTTAACATGTCCTGTTAGAGGCAGTTCATTCGAGGACACGTGCACACGCACACACACAGCTTCCTGCACACACACACACACACACACACACGTTATTGATCTCTCACCACCTCACTGACAGGAAGGTGTCACAGCCTGGGTCAATAAGGTGCCGATCAGGGATCAATGCCCCTGATCGGTGACTGGCTGGCATTTCACACTGCCTGATCAATACTCTCCCTCCTTCCATCATCTGGGACAGATCAGGGGTTTGGAAACCAAGGAAACCAGAGGAAGTGGAGAGGGAGAGTGGTGAGAGAGAAAGAGGGATAAGGAGGGAGGGAGGCAGGGGGGGGAGGAGAGGGGGAGGGGAAGGTGGAGGGAGGGAAGCGTTCTGGCGGCCCGCTACAACAACACATTGATAGGTAGTGGTCTAGGGGGAGAAAGGGACAGCGCTGCCTGTTAGCCTATCAACGTGGCTCTACGCACACACACACGACACCTGAACAAATATGGACCATCCCTCTGGAACACACACACACACAGTGTGTGCCAGGGGAAACATAGTCGGACTGTTCTGCTCTCTCTCTCCATCCTGGTACTTGGTCATCACTGGTCCTAGTTACAACTCCTCCCCTCTCCCCCTCTCCCCTCACCCCCCCCTCACCCTCTCCAGGTCCTGCCGCAGGTGGGTGAACAGCTGCAGCCTCCTGTAGAGCACGTCCTGCTCCTGCTGGTCCAGGTTGTCCACCTCGTCCCTCTTCAGCACCACCAGCGGCCGGTTGCAGTTGGACTTCCTGCGGAGCTTCCAGAACTGATACAGGAAGTCCACGTGGGCGGCGGGCAGGCCCAGGCCCTCGGCTACCTCGCCCGGGTCCACCAGCAGGTAGAACTCGTCCTCCAGCTCCTGCAGCTTCTGCTTCCTCTGGCCCGCCTGCTCGCGCTCCGCCTGCTCGCGCTCCGCCGCCGACGGCGCGGGGCAAGCCGCCGCCACTGCCGGCCGCTCCGACGGCGTCGGGTGACGGTCGTCCGGTTTGGCTGCGTTTGCGTTTCCGTTGGGGTTCCCGTTAGCGGCGCCGCTGGGGTTGACGTTAGCGCCAGCGTTAGCGCTGTGCTCCAGACAGAAGGACTTGAAGCGCACCTCGTCGTTCTCCGCCAGGGTGGTCCTCATCTCCAGGCCGTGATCGAAGGCACAGGTCACGTGGAAGGCCACGATGCAGGACGCCATGGAGCACTGAGAGAGAGAGAGACAGAGACAGAGAGAAGGAGGGAGAGAGATAGAGAGAGAGAGAGAGAGAGAGAGAGGAGGGTGAAGGAGGAGAGAGAGAGATAGAGAGAGACAGACAGAGAGAGACAGAGAGAGAGAGACAGAGAGAGAGAGACAGAGAGAGAGAGACAGAGAGACAGAGAGAGAGAGAGGAGGGTGAAGGAGGAGAGTCTCTCCAATAGCCTGTGCACTCCAATCACACAGAGCTAGGGATAACCCAGTTTAACCCAGTATGTGTGTGTGTGTCTCACCTGTATGCAGGTACCGGTGTGTTCTCTACACAGGCTGCAGGCCAGGGCCCAGCGACTGGCAGGGATGTGGGACACCTTGGTGATGGGCTCCATCTTCTCTGGACAGCCGATACTGACCTGCACACACACACACACACACACACACACACACACACACACACACACAGTTAACCAAAAACTTCTCCCCACCAAGTGTCTTTCCACCCTTCTCCGTTCAAACCCATTCATCCCTTGCTTGCTTTCTGAAGAGAGTTCGATTGAAAAGACATCATCCACCGCCAACCCTTGTGCCTGAAATTACAACCTCCTCTTCCTCTCCTCTCCCTAATGACACGGTCTTTCACACAGAGAGGGAGAGAGGGGGGGGGGGGGGGGAGAGAGGGGGGGAGAGAGAGATGTGTTCCGCTCATCATCTTTCTCTTTTGTCCCCGTGATTAGGGCTTCCAAGAGTCTTCAGTCTTTAACATAGTGAGTGTGTGTGTGTTGATCGTTCATTTCGTCTCCCAATTAGTTCACATTTCGAGTAGGAACTGGAAATATACCAATATGAATCCAGAGATGAAGAAGTCTGTGTCTGTGAGAGAGTGTGTGTGTGTGTGTGTGAGAGAGAGAATGTGTGCGTGTGTCACCCAAAACCCTTTTCTTTAAGCGACTCTCAGAAGCGTAGCCTCTTCAACGGAATCTTCCGGAACATTCAGCAAGGCTCGCCAACGAATAAGCCAATCAGAGGTGAGTGCTCTGAGCCCTTCTTACACACACACACGCCTGTGAAATCCTCACCCATCCTCTGCCACATCCACTGTGTGTGTGTGTGTGTGTGTTTGAGAGAGGGGGATGTATGAGCGTTCCCCTTGAGATGTGTGTGTGTGTGTGTCTCACCTCTGGGATCCATAAGGCACAGCTGACGTGGACCCACTTGGTTCCGCTGCGGGTGGGCTTGAGGGCGCCCCCCCTCTTGGGGCACAACAGGCATTTAGGCTGCACCCCCAGGGCACAGGTCCGACACAGCCAGTTCCCCTGGGGCACCTTCAGGATCCCATAACACGCCTGGGGGGGAGGGGGAGGGAGGGAGAATTGGGGGAAGATGAAAGAGAAGATGGGAGAGGGAGGGAGGATGGCAGAGGGAGGGAAAAGGGAGGGAAGATGGGAGAGGGAGGGAAAAGGGAGGGAAGATGGGAGAGAAGATGGGAGAGGGAGGGAGGATGGCAGAGGGAGGGAAAAGGGAGGGAAGATGGGAGAGAAGATGGGAGAGGGAGGGAGGATGGCAGAGGGAGGGAAAAGGGAGGGAAGATGGGAGAGAAGATGGGAGAGGGAGGGAGGATGGCAGAGGGAGGGAAAAGGGAGGGAAGATGGGAGAGAAGATGGGAGAGGGAGGGAGGATGGCAGAGGGAGGGAAAAGGGAGGGAAGATGGGAGAGAAGATGGGAGAGGGAGGGAGGATGGCAGAGGGAGGGAAAAGGGAGGGAGGATGGCAGAGGGAGGGAAAGGGAGGGAGGAGGGAAAAGGGAAGGAGGATGGCAGAGGGAGGGAAAAGGGAGGGAAGATGGGAGAGAAGATGGGAGAGGGATAGGAAAAGGTGAGAGGGGGGGGATGAGAGAAAGATGGTAATACGAAGAATAAGGAGCTATTTTCACGTTTCACAACAATACCAGTCTTGACTGAGCGCGGTCTAAATACCAGGGGATTGTCACGCCAATGAACACAGTTTCCCTCCCCATCAAACACCACACTGACTAGGTTTCCCTGCCTGGGGATTGATCAAGTGTTCGTCTCTTAACAACAGATCCAGGAAACGGCTAGGCGTCTAATTCTGTCTCTCCTACTTCTCCTGATGGATCTGAATCTGCTGAAATAACAATGAAGTCTGACTGATGTGTGCTTCATCTCTTCATCAAACACGGCTGTAGTCTGGAGAATACACACGCGGGTGTACACAAGGGAACAGGATTAACTATCATTTAAATGGAAAAGACGCAACAGAAAAATGAAAATATAATCATTTCCGACCGC
The DNA here is from genome assembly GCF_054491055.1 of Hypomesus nipponensis. Lineage (NCBI taxonomy): Eukaryota > Metazoa > Chordata > Actinopteri > Osmeriformes > Osmeridae > Hypomesus > Hypomesus nipponensis. The sequence continues at coordinate 8,671,134 of NC_140380.1, read as the reverse complement.
GACCTCTAACTCCTGACCCCTCCTGCTGTTCTACTTGTGAACAAAAAAATCTAAAAAGTGTAAAAATAACATTGATTTTGACCTGCCCCCCTGGACCTGCCCCCCTGGGCCTGCCCCCCTGGGCCTGCCCCCCTGGACCTGCCCCCCTGGACCTGTCCCCCTGGGCCTGTCCCCCTGGACCTGCCCCCCTGGACCTGCCCCCCTGGACCTGCCCCCCTGGACCTGCCCCCCTGGACCTGTCCCCCTGGACCTGCCCCCCTGGACCTGCCCCCCTGGACCTGTCCCCCTGGACCTGTCCCCCTGGACCTGCCCCCCTGGACCTGTCCCCCTGGACGTGTCCCCCTGGACCTGCCCCCCTGGACCTGTCCCCCTGGACGTGTCCCCCTGGACCTGTCCCCCTGGACCTGCCCCCCTGGACCTGTCCCCCTGGACGTGTCCCCCTGGACCTGCCCCCCTGGACCTGCCCCCCTGGACCTGTCCCCCTGGACGTGTCCCCCTGGACCTGTCCCCCTGGGCCTGGCCCCTGACCCCCCTCAACCTGCCCCCCCCCCGACCTGCGCCCCCCCTGGACCTGCCCCCTTCCCCCCTGGACCTGGCCCCTGACCCCCCTCAACCTGCCCCCCCCCGACCTGCGCCCCCCCTGGACCTGCCCCCTTCCCCCCCTGGACCTGACCCCTGACCCCCTGGACCTGCCCCCTGCCCCACCTGGTGCACACAGATGTTGCACTTGTCGCAGAACACCATCTCGTTGCCGTCCTCCCCCTCGGGCGAGTGGCACACGTCACAGACCACGTCCTCGTCGTACTCGATGCCCAGGCCCTCCTCCCTCTCGATGGCGCTCTGCATGTTGTCCTGGCACAGACGCTCCAGCTCCACCAGCACACGCTCCATCGTCAGCTCGTCCAGCTCAGGCAGCGCTGACACACACACACACACACACACACACACACACACACACACACTGTCAGAGTACTGTCTACTGGGGGGACACACACACACACTGTCAGAGTACTGTCTACTGGGGGGGGACGATACTGTCCAGTCCAGATCACTACAGTAGTGTACAGTACTGTACTGTAGTATAGAGTCCAGTCTAGTCCAGTTGAGATCACTACAGTAGTGGGCCGTGTCACATGGTGTGTGTCTGGGTCACATGGTGTGTGTCTGGGTCACATGGTGTGTGTCTGGGTCACATGGTATGTGTCTGGGTCACATGGTATGTCTGACGGCAGGCAGGCAGGCAGGCTGGGAACAGTGTTACTCATCATCGTCTGTCTTTACACGCGTCATGGAGGCCAGAACAGTCTGAACTGTCCCAGCCGTGTGTGTGTGTGTGTGCGCATATCTGTGTGTGTGTGTATGCATGTGCTTAACTGTCTATTTGTATATGAGCTGAGAACAAGCCAAGGACACACACACAGTACACACAGTACACAAAGTACACACACACAATAAGCTGTATCAGCCAATCAGATATGCAGCAGGGCCTAACCCTGCATGGAAATCCGAACCGTGTTCGTTTAGTGTTGCGTCGTGTGCCGTGTGGAGCGACGCGTTGGGCTGGAGAACGCCAGTGTGTGTTTGGGAGGAAAGATTTCAGGATCTTGAAGAGGCAGAGAAAATAAGCCATGGCCCGGAGGGGATTTAAAAAGGCAATTATATTCCTTATCTGCAACCATGAGATCAGATCCAGCAAACTGACTCAGGCCAGGAGTCCTCGGGGCCAAGGGTTGTCAAAGGCCAGGCAGGGAGAGAAGGAGAGGACAGGGAGGGAGGGAGAGGAGGAGGGAGGCAGGGAGAGGAGGGAGGGAAGCAGGGAGAGGAGGAGAGGACAGGGAGGGAGGGAGAGGAGGAGGGAGGCAGGGAGAGGAGGGAGGGAGGCAGGGAGAGGAGGAGAGGACAGGGAGGGAGGGAGAGGAGGAGGGAGGCAGGGAGAGAAGGAGAGGACAGGGAGAGGAGGAGGGAGGCAGAGGAGGAGGGAGGCAGGGAGAGAAGGAGAGGGACAGGGAGGGAGGGAGAGGAGGACGGAGGCAGGGAGAGGAGGAGAGGACAGGGAGGGAGGGAGAGAGGGAGGGAGGGAGGGAGGGAGGGAGGGAGGGAGGGAGGGAGGGAGGGAGGGAGGGAGGGAGGGAGGGAGGGAGGGAGGGAGGGAGGGAGGGAGGGAGAGAAGGAGGGAATAGGGTGAGAGGAGGGGGGAAATAATGCAAGAGAGGCAGAGACAGAGAGATAAGAAAAGAGAATGTCAGAGTGACAGAGATATCAGAGAAAAAGAAACTAAAAGAGAGAGAGAGAGACAGAGAGAGAGAGAAGAGAAACAATATGGTGATTTTGGCCAAGGCCCAGAAACCTCTCACCATGGATAAACTATTTGATTAATGTAAGCCTGAATTATCTCAACACCTTCTCAAAGGCTTACAAGACCCATTGCTCCCCCCCCCCCGCCCGGGCTCCACTGCAGTAGCTAACCCAAATCAAACTCGCCCAAAGACCTCTCCACCACGATGGGAGTATGGCGAGGGTGCGTTTGATTCGACTCACCCATGTCCCTGAACTCTGCGTTGACCAGCTCCAGCCAGGAAACGTCCAGCTCGTCCAGGTCGTACCTGCTCAGGGGCTCACTGGGAGGGAGGACGTCCGCCCCCGGGCCCCCCTCGCACCCACGCCTCAGGTGGGACCCCGTCCAGTAGAACGGAATACCACCTACCTCCGGGAGGAGTCTGGAACACACACACACACACACACATTAGAAATGAGTAGTACAGTAGAGTATAATACAAGCAGGGCACAGCAGAGCATATTAGAGCAGAGTACAGCCTCACCCCCAGGCCCTAGAACACTCCAGTCAGCTCTGTATAGCCTGCTGTGACACACACACACACGCACACGCACAGACACACACACACGCCTCAGGGCCCCTCAGAGTATCATGGGAAATGGGGTCAGGGAACACTTGACCCACTGGGAACCCTAAGCAATTCTCACACACTAACACATGCACGCACAACTACACACACACACACACACACACAGAATATTTATTTTCTAAGTCGTCACAGCTCTAAGGTTGTTATGACAGACCGATGATAGCAGACACACACTCACCCCTTCTCATTTTCTCCTATTCTCCCCCTCTCTCTCCTATTCTCCCCCTCTCTCTCCTGTTCTCCCCCTCTCTCTCCTATTCTCCCCCTCTCCTATTCTCCCCTCTCTCCTATTCTCCCCCTCTCTCTCCTATTCTCCCCCTCTCTCTCCTATTCTCCCCCTCTCTCTCCTGTTCTCCCCCTCTCTCTCCTGTTCTCCCCCTCTCTCTCCTGTTCTCCCCCTCTCTCTCCTATTCTCCCCCTCTCTCTCCTATTCTCCCCCTCTCTCTCCTATTCTCCCCTCTCTCTCCTATTCTCCCCCTCTCTCCTCCTCTCTCCCTCTCTCCTATTCTCCCCTCTCTCTCCTGTTCTCCCCCTCTCTCTCCTGTTCTCCCCCTCTCTCTCCTGTTCTCCCCCTCTCTCCTATTCTCCCCCTCTCTCCCTATTCTCCCCCTCTCTCTCCTATTCTCCCCCTCTCTCTCCTATTCTCCCCCTCTCTCTCCTGTTCTCCCCCTCTCTCTCCTATTCTCCCCCTCTCTCTCCTATTCTCCCCCTCTCTCTCCTGTTCTCCCCCTCTCTCTCCTATTCTCCCCCTCTCTCTCCTATTCTCCCCCTCTCTCTCCTGTTCTCCCCCTCTCTCTCCTGTTCTCCCCCTCTCTCTCCTATTCTCCCCCTCTCTCTCCTGTTCTCCCCCTCTCTCCTGTTCTCCCCCTCCTCTCCTGTTCTCCCCCTCTCTCTCCTGTTCTCCCCCTCTCTCTCCTGTTCTCCCCCTCTCTCTCCTGTTCTCCCCCTCTCACTCTTCTCTGGGTGAGACAGCAGCAGCCTCTCCAGAGCAGCTTGTTCACACCTCTTGTTCTCTCTCACACACCTCACTTCCTCCCTTGCGTACGCTTCCTGTTCTCACACACCTCACTTCCTCCCCACACACCTAACCTGCTCTCCTCTTTCTGCTTGCCGCACATGACGACCAGCTTCTACAGACAGACAGCTGGACAGGGAGGGAGAGGTGGAGGGAGCTGCGTTCTCCTTCTCTGGGACACTGACTGATATTAGGCTGATATTGCTATCAGCAAGGCCCACTATGACACAAAAGTTGTGTGTTTGTCCTTTATTAACATAAACACTAAGTCCCCTTCATGAAAACGGGTGTCTTTCTCCAAATATTTGAGCATTATGGAAAGTGATTTGAACTAAGACGTGTTTGGTATGAGTAGTTAAACTGCCCCGGTAGTAGGCGGCACCGCAAGCACGATTTCCCCCAAAACTGTCCCCTCTCTAGTTGAGGCTCCAGCCATCTTGTCATGAGTGAATCGCCACACACACATTTACACACATATACAGGTTTGTACACACACCGGTATAAGCGTGCACACACACACACACACACACACAACCTCCAATAATCAGATCCTACAATGAAAAACGGGGGGGCTCAAGGATCCAGGGCCTTATTGTCTCAGCAACAGACTGTTCAGACTCATTAACTCAGCAGAATGAGATGAGGAGAGAGAGAGAAGAGAAAAGGAATGAGGAAAAAGGAGAGTGAAAAATATGAGGGGGGGAGATGACAGATGATAGAAAGAGAGATGAGATAGAAAGAGAGAACAGAGAGAGAGAGAACATAGAGAGAGAGAGAGATGAGAGAGAGGGAGGGAGGGAGCAGTTGTCAGTTCCCTCTGGTTCGAGAAAGGAGTCTAATGTGGTCAGTGTGACCAGTTATGAAAGAGCAGATTAACCAGAGGAGAGACAGGTGTTCTCAAAGACAGTGAAAACAAAGGCTGAAAACAGTCTGAAGCCAGACAGACAGACAGACAGCCAGACAGACAGACAGGCTGAGGCCAGACAGACAGACAGACTGAGGCCAGACAGACAGACAGACTGAGGCCAGACAGACAGACAGACAGACAGACAGACAGACAGACAGACAGGCTCTGTACTACCTCCTACACTGTGCCTACCAGGTGCCAGACAGGCTGGCCATGCTCGTGGCTGGGGGGGCTGAGAGGGCGAGTGGGCAAACTGGCTGGCAATACCGAGAGAGAGAGGGACAGAGAGAGAGAGAGAGAGAGAGAGAGAGAGAGAGGGACAGAGAGAGAGAGACTGAGAGAGAGAGAGACTGAGAGATATAGACAGAGAGAGGGAGACAGAGAGAGACAGAGACAGAGAGAGACTGAGAGAGAGACAGAGACTGAGAGATATAGACAGAGAGAGAGACATAGACAGAGAGAGACAGAGAGACAGAGAGAGAGAGACAGAGACAGAGACAGAGAGAGAGAGAGACAGAGAGAGACAGAGACAGAGAGAGAGGGAGACAGAGAGAGAGTATCCCTGAAGTCAGTCAGTCTCTGGTCAGAACAGACTCCATGAACCTCTGGTGAGCCGAGCTAAGACTCCAGTCCCGTCGATCTCTCCTTCTGTCGCCCTCTTCTCAGTCCCTCTCTCTCCCCCTCCCCTTTCCCCCAAGTTTGTCTGTGACATCTTTCCCCTTTTCTCTCTCACCCTTCTCCCCCCCCCCAGTCCCAGCTCCAGTCACCCCCCCATCCATCCTCAGATGACCCCATTCCCACCCCTGGGGGGGGAGAGGGGAGAGAGGGGGGTGCAGCCATGTGGAGAAAGCAGGTCAGACCCCTGTGAGGCTTCCCACCCCGGGGGTTGGGGAGGGTCAGGGAAACGGGCACCCATGTCGGGGACAGGGATGTGTGTGATATGTGTGTGTGTCTACACTATGTCTGCCTATACCATGTCTGGGTCTGTGTCTGCGAGGGGCATTTTAATGAACACACACACAGAGAGAGAGAGAGAGAGAGAGAGAGAGAGAGAGAGAGAGAGAGAGAGAGAGAGAGAGAGAGAGAGAGAGAGAGAGAGAGAGAGAGAGAGAGAGAGAGAGAGAGAGAGAGAGAGAGAGAGAGAGAGAGAGAGAGAGAGAGAGAGAGAGAGAGAGAGAGAGAGAGAGAGAGAGAGAGAGAGAGAGAGAGAGAGAGAGAGAGAGAGAGAGAGAGAGAGAGAGAGAGAGAGAGAGAGAGAGAGAGAGAGAGAGAGAGAGAGAGAGAGAGAGAGAGAGAGAGAGAGAGAGAGAGAGAGAGAGAGAGAGAGAGACAGACAGAAAGGGATAGACAGAGACGCAGACAGACAGAGAGACAGAGAGACAGAGATTGTATCAGACTGAATGTGTTGTGATCGGAAAGAGGAAGAGGGCAGATGATGTAGCTAAGCGCTGATATCTATGTGCCACATCAAAATAGTTCACCCTCAGAGAAAGTCCCTAAGATAAAGACTTCACTGTTTGTCTGCTGAGTCATATTAACCCAGCAACCCAAAACCACCAAACACAACACTACCAAGCCCAAAACTACTAAAACCGACGCTAGAGAGCCCAAACTAGTCTTTAGGCTGATAAAACCACTAAGCCTAAACTAGCAAACAGATAGAAGTCAGCCCACTAGATGTGACTGACCAGAATACTCTGAAACTACGCTGTGAACTTCGGAAGTTCAACTGTGATTTGACTCATCCTCACAAGGAGAACGGAAGTCTCAAAATCACCCTCCACGCGCCGATGTGAGAGGACTCGACACAAAAACCCCCTCTGAGCGTTTGTGGTTCAGTCATGACGAAACCCACACAAAACGAGATAAGAAATTCTTAGCAGACGAGAAGGGAGAGAGGGAGGGAGAGAGACAGGGGAGAGAGAGAGACAGGGGAGAGAGAGAGACAGGGGAGAGAGAGATAGAGAGACAGGGGAGAGAGAGAGACAGGGGAGGGAGAGAGAGATGGGAGATAGAGAGACGGGAGAGAAACAGAGACAGGGGAGGGAGACAGAGACAGGGGAGAGAGACAGAGACAGGGGAGAGAGACAGAGACAGGGGAGAGAGACAGAGACAGGGGAGAGAGACAGAGACAGGGGAGAGAGACAGAGACAGGGGAGAGAGACAGAGACAGGGGAGAGAGACAGAGACAGGGGAGAGAGACAGAGACAGGGGAGAGAGACAGAGACAGGGGAGAGAGACAGAGACAGGGGAGAGAGACAGAGACAGGGGAGAGAGAGACAGGGGAGAGAGAGACAGGGAGAGAGAGAGAGAGAGAGAGAGAGAGAGAGAGAGAGAGAGAGAGAGAAAGACAGAGCTTATTTCCTCAGCTCGAGAAAACAAAAAAAGGCGACAGCAGTTAAATTGGCGGAGAAACGAGGCAGGAACGGCTCGCTACGCCGGCGGAAAGACTCGCTCCCGTCCACCGGCCCGGCGTGCCGCAGGGTTAACGGGAGACTTTCTGCGGGGCGGCCATTTTGTGATTCCTTCAGATGCCAACGCGGTCTGCCCAGCAATGCCAAGCGTGTTGTCATGGATATGGTTCAGCCTTATTACCATGTCTTCCTTCTCAGTCCCCTGCCACACACACACACACACACACACACACACACAGAGAGCACCGATCACAAATGCAGACACACACACCCGCACCACATTTGCACACATGCACATGATCGGCAAGCGACACACGTTTTTTCAATAAACTTGCACGCTCACACACGCGCGTTCAAGCACACACACGCACGCACACACACACGCAGTCTAGCCAGGGTTTTATCTCTTCGCTGCACTCTCTCCCTCTCTTTTTTTCAGTCTATTTGTTTTCTCGTGTTCTTTCCCAAACTCAGGCGGCTCACTGGACGACACACAAAAAGAGAAACTCAATCACACACCTCCACCCCCCCTCCTTCAGCACCTCCACCCCCCCTCCTTCAGCACTGTTCCTCTCCTTCACACACACACACACAATAATCCAGCTTGGGGGGTTTGAGGGCTGGGGAGGAAGGGGGAGAAAGGTTGTTTTCATTCACATTTTCCACTGAGTCAGTTGCCAGGGAGAGAAGGGGGGGGGGGGGGGTGGAGTACAGAGAGTGGGGAGAGAGAGAGAGAGAGGGAGAAGAGGTAGAGAGAAGGAGAGGAAGAGAGGGGAGAAGGTGGAGAGGGGCTGCTGCATGGAGTTGGAGAACGATGGCATGGCGCCAAGACCTTCAGGTCCCTCCCTCCCTCCCTCCCTCCCTCCCTCCCTCCCTCCCTCCCTCCTCTACCTTCCTCTCCACCGCTCTACTCCCTGCCTCTCTTCTCCCTCCCTCCGGTTCCTCTACCTCCCTCTCTCTCTCTCTCTCTCTCTCTCTCTCTCTCTCTCCCCCCCCTCTTCTTACCTTCCCTCTCCCCCCTCCTTCTCTTCAACACCAAAACCACATAACCCCTCCAACCCCCTTTTCTGTTGCTAAATCACTGCAGTACGAATACATTCAACAGAAGGAGAGAGGGAGAGAAGTCGGGGAGAGAGGGAGGGAGAGAAGCAGAGAGAGGGATGTCGAAAGAGGAGGAGAGGGAGGGCAGGCAGGCAAGAGAGGGAGGGAAGGCATCATCTTACAAAACAAAAGAGAGAGAGTGAGAGAGATGGGGATGAGAAATGTAAGGATGGAGATGCAGGACAGAAATATGGGGGGAAGAGAGAGGGGAGAGAGAGCACAGCGCCTCTGTGGTTCTCTCGACAGCATCTGTGCTTCTCGTCTGTATGTCTCCTCGCAGTCAGTAACAATGTAGGAAAAGATGCTTGGTTTATGTGTGTGTGGGAGTGTGTGTGACTGTGTGTGACTGTGTGTGTGTACTCGTAGATGACAGAGGATGCATATGAAAGTGTGGCAGGGGTTGTCACCTGCCCTGTGTTCTGTACAGTACCTTTTATGTGTTTATGTGATGTGTATACTGTGTATGTTGTATATTGTATGTGTGTGTTAGATACACACACAGTGTGAACCCTCATGCGTAAAGTGACAGCTAAATTGGAGTGTTGGTGTGTCCCTGTGTATATGACTGCTTGCATACGAAGCCTCAGTGAGTGTGTGTGAGTGTGTTCTGCTTGTATAAGAGTTCACACCGAGCATGTGTGTGTGTAGCTGTTTGTATAAGAGATCAGTGTAAGCGTGCGTGCGAGTGTGCGTGCGCGCGCGCGTGTTTAGCTGCTTGTATAAGAGATCACAGTAAGTGTGTGGGAGTTGTTTAAAAAGCTCTCTTGAAAGATAAGAGAGACCAGAGGAAAAGAGAGCGACAGAGACAGAGCGCGAGAGAGAGAGAGAGAGAGAGAGAGAGAGAGAGAGAGAGACAGAAATGGAGAGAGGGAGACGGATGGCCAAATCAAGGAGAAAGAACGAAAAAAAGGGAGAATGGGACGAGGTGAATAGCAGGTAGAGGACGGAGAGAAAGATGAGAGAAAGAGAGACAGAAGAAAGAGAAGAATGAGAGAGAGGAATGAGAGAGAGGAATGAGAGAGAGAGGAATGAGAGAGAGAGGAATGAGAGACAGAGGAATGAGAGACAGAGGAATGAGAGAGAGAGAGGAATGAGAGACAGAGGAATGAGAGAGAGAGAGGAATGAGAGAGAGAGGAATGAGAGAGAGATGCTGAAGGATACTGTTGTCCTCCACTTGTCAGGGATGATGTCATGATGGTTCTAAACGCAAGCATGCTGTGGCATACAGATGACTCATTTCTCCAGAGTGTTGTATGTTCTCACACACACACAAAGACACACACACACACACACACACAAAGACAAGCAAGTGGACTGGTCCTGGGGGCAGAGGCTGCCGGCTCAGGTCGTGACTGGATGGTGAGTCTGGAAGTGGAGCTGGTGTTGGTGGGAGTGTGGTGTGGTGTGGGGGGGTTGGGGGCTGGAGGGGTCTCCCCCCCCCTCTCTCTCTTCCTGCATTCCACCTCTGTCTGACTGACTTCCCGCCAGCCCACCAGCAAGTAGCTAACCACACACACACACACACACACACACACACACACACACACACACACACACACACACACACACACACACACACACACAGAGAGGGGGTTGTGATGGCTTGTTCGTGGGGATTCTACAGCTACGAAAACCTGAAGAGATTAGTAAAAGTCTTAGTGTGCAGAAGTGTTCCAGGGAAAACACAGGAGTAGTTGTAACTCTGCAGGAAACTCTCTGTCTCTCACACACACACACACACACACACACAAATGAACAACAGGAGGAGAGAAAACATTCCCAGACTGTGGGCTAACTCCTTCTCCTTCTTCATCGTTACAGGTGAGGTGAAGAGGAGGGGAGAGGGGTGAATGATGAGGGAGAGAGAGAAATAGAGGAGAGAGAAAGAGGAGAGAGAGAGAGAAATAGAGGAGAGAGAAAGAGGAGAGAGAGAAATATAGGAGAAGGGAGAAGAGGTGTGTGTTTGTGTGTGTCAGCTGGCCTAGACGTGCAGCTCCTCTCCCTCGCCTCATTTGTCTGAGGAGAATGTTTGTGTACTCTCTCCCTTGTGTCTCCTTTGTCATCCCTCGCTTCTCTTCCTCCATCTATCTCTCGCTCTCTCTCCCTCCCGCTGTCCATCTCTTTCTCTCCATCCCTCCATTGTTTGCTCTCTCTCTCTTTCTCTCTCTCTCGTAATTCAGTAGTGGTCTCAGAAAGAGGTCACCCAAAACTAAACACCGGTATATGCAGCTAAAACAGCCACAGTAAAGAATGAGCCAGACCAGACCTGGCTAGGCCAAACCAGGCCAGGCCAAACCAGGCCAGGCCAGAGGTGTTGGTCTTTAGTGCTGCTGGGAGGCGCAGGGCAGAGCAGCTAAACAGTGTTTACTCTGCTGAGAGCACAGGGCTAAGTGAGCGGCCGGGGTGAAGCGGGCGACCCTGGTGGGGTCATTAAAGTCCATGGCTCCCCCAGCAGCTGTTTGTCTGAGGAAGTGCAGTCACAGAGACGGAGGGAGGGGAGGAGAGGAGGAGGAGCGAGCGAGCGAGCGAGCGAGAAAGAGAGAGAGAGAGAGAGAGAGAGCAATGGGGGGCTAAGACGTCAGTTGTGATGGTGTATAATCACTACCCATGAGGTGAGTGGTGAGTCGTGCACTCACTCACACACACACACTTGTGACTTAATGGAGATGAGAAGCTGGGGCAGGGGGCCGTCCCTGTGAGCAGGAAATAGCTTCAGTTCTGGAAACAAGAAAAGAGGATGAGTCAGAGAGAGAGAGAGACAGAGAGAGAGAG
>NC_140380.1:8607500-8652500 GCF_054491055.1 Hypomesus nipponensis | reverse complement strand
CCAGAACACCACCTCCACCCACAGCTCTCATCTCATCCCTCCACCCCAGGACCAGGACCAGGACCAGGACCAGGACCAGGACCAGGACCAGGACCAGGACCAGACCCAGGACCAGGACCAGACCCAGGACCAGGACCAGGACCAGGACCAGGACCAGGACCAGGACCAGGACCAGACCCAGGACCAGACCAGGACCAGACCCAGGACCAAGACCAGACCCAGGACCAGGACCAGGACCAGACCCAGGATCAGGACTAGAACTAAAACGCCGAGCCAGTCTGTCCCCCCCCACAACCTCAGCATCCTCCTCTTGGTCTAACGGCACACACACCCAGGGTTCAAACTCCTTCACAACACTCGCACTACATCTCCGGTTTTGAATATCACTTCCTCTTTCATACACTCAGTCATCCTCCTCCTCTTCTTCTTTTTCTTCTTTTCTTTCCGACCTCCTCTCACCCTTTTTTCTAGTTACATCTGTACGCGAGTCATTTCCTTCTCACGAACAGAGAAGCGACACTTGTAAACTGCGATTCCTTTCAGCGTTCCCTGAAAGGCTGGCTGGATGCTGGTGGGGTGAGGCTGGATGCTGGTGGGGTGAGGCTGGCTCCGAGGCTGACAGAAGGCTCCGCCACCCACTGCCAAGGGCAGCTTAATTGCGGAGCCCCGCCACACAAAGGTCAAGTCATTTAGTAGGTGTGCTCTCGCTCCCATACGTCTTTGACTGCTGCCTCGCTTCCAGCTCGCTCGCCCGCTCGCTCTCCCTCTCTCTCCCTTTCTCTCCCTCTCTCTCCATTTACACTCTAACATCTTTCTCTCTTTTACATCCAATCCTCTTTCTCTCTTGATATTCAAACATGTCTCGACATTCTAACCTCTCTCTCTCCCAGTTTTCATCCCCCTCTCTCCATCTCCAAACTTCTCTCTCTCCCCCCCACCTCTCTCTCTCTCTCTCCCCCCCCCCTCCCTACCCCCCCCCCCCTCTCTCTCTCTCTCTCTGTGTGTCTCTCTCTGTGTCTCTCTCTTCACAGCCAGGTGTTAAGTAGTGGGTCAGAGAGGAGAGCAGAGACAAAAGCACAAGGAGAACCTCCCAACTCTCTCCGTATCTGGTGAACGACAGAAGAGGAGGAGGAGGAAGGATGAAGGGATCTGACCTACTTATGAGGGGATATGTAAAAACAACCCTGCCACACAGATGGCATGACGAAAAAATCCACCTCAAACACACACACACACACAACAACACCATGCACACGCACGCCCACACCTAACACCGTGCACACACACACCTAACACTGTCTACACACACACACACACCTGTGACTTTGTGGCATTTGCACACACACACACGGTATTGTGCCTATACACACCTGGTACCATATACACACACACCTAAAGGAGGGGGAGGCGTCTGTGTGTGTGTGTGTGTTTGCAGGGGAGAGACTCTTCACTCCCCAGGGACAGAAAGACGTTCCTCCATTTGAACTTTCTCTCCCAAAATAAAAACGTAAATTAAAGCGAGTCAGCAATCACTCTTAAACCCTTTTCTGACTTCCTTGGGAACACCACCACACTGGAATCTTGGTTTGGGGCTTCATATTCAAGGACAGTCCCTCCCTCCCTCCCTCCCTCCCTCCCTCCCTCCCTCCCTCCCTCCCTCCCTCCCTCCCTCCCTCCCTCCCTCCCTCCCTCCCTCCCTCCCTCCCTCCCTCCCTCCCTCCCTCCCTCCCTCCCTCCCTCCCTCCCTCCCTCCCTCCCTCCCTCCCTCCCTCCCTCCCTCCCTCCCTCCCTCCCTCCCTCCCTCCCTCCCCTCCCTCCCTCCCTCCCTCCCTCCCTCCCTCCCTCCCTCCCTCCCTCCCTCCCTCCCTCCCTCCCTCCCTCCCTCCCTCCCTCCCTCCCTCCCTCCCTCCCTCCCTCCCTCCCTCCCTCCCTCCCTCGTAGTTTCAGCATCCAATGTCATCCCATAAGAAACTCACACAACACTGAGTGAGGGTTGTTTTCACACGACTGCAAAACACACACACACACACTCTGGGCAGTTTATGTGTTGACATGCATAGACTACTGTCATCCATTCCAGGAAGTCATCCATTGATGATTGTGTGTGTGTGTGTGGGGGGGGCACCGACTGTTTGCATCTTGTTGCCATAGAGTTTCACAGCTGTTTCCTCAACGACTCTAATTAGGTACAGCAGCTGGCTCACACGCACACACACAAACAGTTGCACATACATACACCACACACACACACACACACACCTGGTGTTTTCCAGTTTGAGTACCAGAGTACGGCTCCAGTGTGCTCCGGCAAGGCGCAAAGTGGACCCGTCCAACTGCACCCTCTGCTCAGAACACGTCCTTCCTGTTCCCTCAGAGCGCCGACGAGAAGAGAGAGACGAGAAGAGAGAGACGAGAGATGAGAGAGACGAGAGGAGTGAGAGACGAGAAGAGTGAGAGACGAGAGAGAGAGACGAGAGGAGTGAGAGAGACGAGAGGAGTGAGAGACGAGGAGAGAGAGATGAGAGAGAGAGACGAGAGGAGAGAGAGACGAGGGGCCGTGTGGTTTTTGGGTTCCCAGAAGGGCTTCAGAGCTGAGCACCGGGGCGTTAAAGCGGCCCTTCTCTGTGCGGGTCTGCAGCGCGCTACCTGAAGCACATCAATAATTCCCTCATAACTCACCGTTTTCATACCGAGGAACGGTCCAAAAAAAAAAAAACAGCGCCTGCCATGAAAGAATCAAATCCTTCGAGCAGCTAGATGAATAAAACACACACGTGGATGGGATAGTATTGACTCAGTCACAGACTCAATATTTCAGTTAAAGCGCAGAGGGCCAGTGATTATTTAACGTCACTGGGGGGAAATACAGCCGACGGGATACATTTAAAAACCTGCAGGTATTTACCCGAAACGGTAAAGGGACCAAAGCTGCCCCCTGAAGATGTGAAAAGAGAGAGCGATAAAAACTAAAAGAGTGTAGAGCCGAGTTCTGGTCCATGCTCAGGTACTCAGAGCCACTTGTCCTTGTGGATGACAGCGATGTTGACAGCTGTCAGCGAGTCCTCTGGGGAAGCCCTCACTACAGCACTCTGACAAGACGGCTTTCCTTCCCCAAGAAAAACAAAAAATTGCTGTTTACCAGTGTCCTTGACTTTGTCTTTCCGAAACGGTAAAGGAAACGCAACTTGAGACAAACATTCCTTCATCCATAAGAGACTGACTTACTGGCTGGCTGACTGGCTGACTGGCTGACTGGATGCCCCACACCCAGTCAGACCTGCAGACTGGAGGTCCACAAAGACCCAGAGCCGGTGGCTGGTCCCGACCCAGGGCTCACCGCGGCCTTCGGGAAGCGCGTCATTACAGACGGAGGTGTCAGGGCGGGATGAGGTCAGCACGCCGTGCGCAGAGATTCCGCGCGCCGACACGCCTCAGCAGGGGTCGGAGGTCAGAGGTCAGAGTGCGGCTCTGCTGAAACGTGTTGGCCGCTCACAACAGGTGTGACCCGCCAGATCAAGGTCTCCCTTCTCGTGTGTGGACGATGTAGGAAGTCGGAACAGAATGTCACTGTGGATTACATCTGCTACCATGGATTGTAATTTTTTTTTTTTTTTTTGGAACTAAGTGTTATAACATCTGCTACTTTTTGTTGTATTTGCAATGTGTTTCTTTCCCCCCCCCCCAAAAAGAACTATAATGATTTGAACGTCTGCTTCTTTCTGCTGCCTTTTTTTATTTAATTTAAAAAAATAAATAATAATGGAACTAAAAGGTTGATGTTGCGTGTTGCAGTCAGGACAGATTAAGGAGGCACTCACATAGTTACTACTGACTCACCTCAGACGGTTTCTTGTGTTCCTGTCGGACCCAGGTGCTCTTGGTTCCAGTGGTCTTGGACAACCTGGACCACGTTGTGACTTGACCTGAGGGACGGAAAAAGGGGTTGGGACAATTTAGCAGCCTGCCAATCAGATGATTGCAATCGACTAGCCAGCCAATCAGATGATTTCCTTGAACTCGTCAGCCAATTAAATTATTGCCGTTAATTATCCGGCCAAGTAGATTAAAAAACTAAATTGGATGTGTGTGTATGACATGTATTATCTGAAATATTCTCCCTCTCTGTTCCCTAAACAACCTCTCCCAGCCACCAAACAGCCTCTCCAAACAGCCTCAAAAACAGCCTCACCAAACAGCCTCAAAAACAGCCTCACCAACCAGCCTCACCAACCAACCCCCCCAACCAGCCTCACCAACCAGCCTCACCAAACAGTATCCAAGCCAACAACACCAAACATCATCACCAAATAGTCTGTTACCAGAAGGACAGAAAATCTGTTCTGAACTGCCTGCCATGAGTGGGTTTAATCAAAGGCCTCATATTAATCCTCCGCACGGCTGTTTGGTGTGACGGTGTCGATGTGTGCTTGTGTGTTTTTCAAAGATATCAATGGAGAAAACAGAGTGTTAGCATGTGTGTCAGAGTGAAAAAGGCAGGCAGGTGGAAGGTTGTGGTGGTCGTCATCAAGGCGATTTATTTATAGACCAAGATCTGCCTGGCACTCAGTCATACACACACACACACACACACACACACACACACACACAGTCCCTTGGAAACACTAAGAAGCACAGTAGACAAGACAGACACTAATCTCTTGAACAACTGACACATCCATTTGTGCCTGGTGACAAATGTATCATTTTAACTGTGTAGCATCCCAGCAATGAGAAGGGACTTCAGAGCGCTTTCATTATGTAATCTGTGAGTTTGTATGTGTGTGCCGTCTAGCCAGACAACCAATTAGACAAACACAAGCAGCCAGCCAACAAAACAGCTCACACCAGCCTCAGGACCTCTAGAATCTGACTATGTAGAGCCTGACTATCTGTAACATGACTATCTAGGACCTGACTATCTGGAACCTGACTATCTGGAACCTGATTATCTGGAACCTGACTATCTAGATTAGAACCTGACTATCTGGAACCTGACTATCTGGAACCTGACTATCTGGAACCTGACTATCTGGAACCTGACTATCTGGAACCTGGGCCTCTGGGTTCAGTAATATTTGACTCCTGTGGAAGCAGAGACACACTGCTTGCCAGTTGTCAGGGTGACCAACTTCCCTGCCTCATGGGCCTGGATGTGGCTTTAGAAGGTTCTGACTCAGATGTGCTGGAGTTCAGTGGGAGGTTGTGTTTCTGCAGTACTGATCTCCGTCAGTGATAGTAGGGTTGTGCATGTTCAGTTTCATCTCTACCATGTTGTGTCTGCAGAGTCAATGTGAGACTTTCTGCCTCCCTCCCTCCCTCCCTCCCTCACAATCCCTCTCCATCTCTGTATCTATCTCAATCACTCCTTTCCCCCCTTCAAACCCCAACGCCCATCCCCCTAGAATTCCCTCCCTCCTCCCCATTTCTAGGGGCTGCAACTCACTGTCGGTCGTGTCCGAGTCATTACTGCTGGTGGAGTACTTCCTCCTTTTCTTCTCACTCTCCATCTGGAAGAAAGGAGGAGGGGAGGGGGGATTGTGAGGAGCGGGGGTTAGGGGGGGGGGAGGAGAGGAGAGGAGAGGGGACACAATTATAAGTGAGTCACAATGTGGTCGGATAATAACAGCAGTGTAAATATGACCAACATGTCTCAAGGCATGGCAAGTCAATATAAAAGAGAGAGAAAAAGAGGGAGGGAGGGAGGGAGCGGTGAAAAAAAGAGAGAATTGAAAAAGAGAGAGGGACACGGAAAGAGGGGGAGGAAGGGCACACCAGCAGGGGAGGCCGGCAACTTTATGAGGATATCTGCTGTGTGTATGCATGTCTGCTCTCTCATCCATCTATCCAGACAGGGAGGAGAGAGAGAGGAGAGAGGGGGGGGGGGGGAGAGGGAGAGAGAGAGGGGGGGGAGAGGGGGAGAGAGAGAGAGAGAGGGGGAGAGAGAGGAGAGAGGGGGGGGAGAGAGAGGAGAGAGGGGGAGAGAGAGAGAGGAGAGAGAGGGGGGAGAGAGAGAGAGGAGAGAGAGGGGGGGGGGGAGAGGAAAAGAGGGGGAGAGAGAGAGAGGAGAGAGGGGGGAGAGAGAGGAGAGAGGGGGGGGAGAGAGAGGAGAGAGGGGGAGAGAGAGAGATGAGAGAGGGGGGGAGAGGAAAAGAGGGGGGAGAGAGAGAGAGAGGAGAGGGGGGGGGGAGAGAGAGAGGAAAAGAGGGGGGACAGAGAGAGAGAGGAGAGAGAGGAAAAGAGGGGGGAGAAAGAGAGAGGAGAGGGGGGGGGAGAGAGAGAGAGAGAGAGAGGAGGGAGAGAGAGAGAGAGAGGAAAAGAGGGAGGACAGAGAGAGGAGAGAGAGGAAAAGAGGGAGGAGAAAGAGAGAGAGAGAGGAGAGGGGGGGAGAGAGAGGAGAGAGGAAAAGAGGGGGGGGAGAGAGAGGGGAGAGCTCTGGAGCTCAAAGTGAGCCAGAACAGAGAGGCACTAGAGGAAGAAGAGGGTTAAGGCCTTCAGTGACTGAGAGCAGATTTATGTTCCTATAAAACTGGGCTTCTCCCTCTCCTATATAGGGCTTCCTGGAGCCTCCATCCCGCCCAGCCGCTCCGTTTTACAGCTGATATTCAGGCTGATATTCAGGCTTACAGACATGGAGTGGCACTGTAACCAACTTCACAGCTCTATGGTCATCTAACAGACCTCTTCTGTGTCTTTCTGTCTGCCTATCTGTCTGACAACTTGTTTGTGACTGACTACCTGTTGGTGTGACTGACTATCTGTTTGTCTAACTGACTACCTGTCTGTCTGCCTATCTGTCTGCCTGTCTGACTACCTGTTTGTTTGACTGACTACCTGTCTGTCTAACTGACTACCTGTCCTGCAGTCAGTCAATGTGTAGCTGGAGTCAAGTTTCACACTGTGAAATACCACACAAGACAGCCTTAACACTCCTCTCTTCTCCTTTCCTCTCCTCCTTTCCTCTGCTCTCTTCCATTTTCCTCCTCTCCTCCTCCCCCTTCCCCTCTCCTTCCTCTCTCCTCCCCTCCCCCTCTACTCTCCTTCCCCTCTCCTCCTCCTGTCCTCCTCCTCTCCTGTCCTCTCCTCTCCTCCCCTCTCCCTTCCTTCCCCAGGCTAGGCACTGTTCATATCAGAGGACAGAGGTGTTTGACAGACAAGCTTTTCACCTTGTAACAAAACCCCCGAGTGCACCCCCCCCACACACACACACACCTCTCCACCCCTACCCCCTCCCTGTCTGAGCCACGGGTGTGTTTCTGCAGGAGAGAGCGACGGACCAGATGTGGAGAGCGTATTCTCCGCCCTGTTACACATCCTAGGTAGCTGCCTATTCCCCTGGAGAAGAACAGTGGAGGGAGGGAGGGAGGGAGGGAGGGATCATACATAGTCGAAAGACCGAGATAGATGGAAAGAGAGATAAAGAAATATCAGTCTCTCTCCTCTTCTCTGGAATCGCTATATTCTATTAGCAGTAACCGCAGCCCTTTACAGCACTTTCACTCAGAACGCGGCAACAAGTCGGGCTTGATGGCATCGATACTCAGCTGGACCCGGCTAACCACACCCACCACCACAAGATGACACACACACACACAGGCCAGGGAGAGAGGCCATTCTGGAGAGCTCCTTCAGGAGCTGTAGGTCAGCTCACTTGATAAAGAATCTCTGCATATAAATTGCTTCATAACAACATCTCTCTGAGGCAGTGTCAGGACTAGGGTTAACGTGTGTGTGTGTGTGTGTGTGTGTGCGTGCGCGTGTAGCTGAGCATGTGTCTAAGAATCTCTCTCTCTCTCTCTCTCTCTCAGGAAAGAGGAACAAAAAGGAGGAGAGGAGTGGAAAGAGGAAGAGAGGAGGAGAGGAAAGAGGTGAGAGGAGTGGGAAGAGAAGGAGAGGAGAACAGAGAGGAGGAGAGGGGAGGATCACTGCAGTTCTCCAGAGAATGAGAACTCCCCCCCTTGAATCCCTCTCCTGCTATATTTTTGGAGATGGAGAAGAGGAACAGAGGACAGGGGAGACAAGGGGGGGAGAGAAGGGAGAGAAGGGAGGGAGAGAAGATTCACAGAGAGGAGGGGGGAGAGGTGGGAGTTTGGCAGAGAGAAGTGTAGAGTGAGGGGAGAGATGAAGAGGGGTGACAGAGAGAGGGTGAGGTGGAGGAAGACAAGTGCTGCCTGTTCAGTGTTCAAGAGGAAGCAGGAAGTGTTTGGGAGAGAGAAAGAGTACAAGAGGGCGAATGATCAAGACAACAGGATGTAGTGTCATGAGCAGAACAACAGTTAGTAGCAGTAGAGGTGAGAGATGGCGGGAGAGAGAGAGCAACAGAGAGAGACACACAGAGAGAGAGAGAGAGAGAGAGAGAGAGAGAGAGAGAGAGAGAGAGAGAGAGAGAGAGAGAGAGCGAAAGTGCGAGAGAAAATCTGATGAGAAAGAGATAGGGATGGAGAGAAAGGGAGTGAGAGAGAGGAAGAGAGATGAGAGAAAGAGAGATGAGAGAAAGAGAGATGAGAGAAAGAGAGATGAGAGAAAGAGAGATGAGAGAGTGTGAGAGAGGCCCAGCGTAGAACTCTCCTCCTCTGTGAATGACAGCAACACTGCAACAGCTGTGCGCCTTCACTGCAGGCTTCACCACAGCTTCAAACACACACACACCCAGGCGAACACACGCACACAGGCAGGCAGATCACACACACCCAGGCGAACACATGCACGCAGGCAAACACAAGCACACATTGAAGTGTACACACAAATGCAGTGAAGCATATACACACACACACACACACGTCACACAGTACTGACAAGCACTACCTGAAGCAGAGATAATTCACTGATGATATCACCCTCATTCCTATCATCCCTGTCCTGAGGGTGTGTGTGTGTCTCTCTCTCTCTCTCTCTCTCTCACTGTCTGTCTTTCTACTGTCTCTATCTCCTTGCTCTCTCTCCCTCCAACACTGCCTCTCTCCTTTCTCTTGGTCCTCTCTCTCTCTCTCCTGAAAATGCTGACAAACAATCAGAAGGTGAGACTGAGCCAAGGGCCTGACCAGCTGCCAAAACAGGGGGAGGGAGGAGAGAGAGAGAGAGAGAGAGAGAGAGAGAGAGAGAGAGAGAGAGAGAGAGAGAGAGAGAGAGAGAGAGAGAGAGAGAGAGAGAGAGAGAGAGAGAGAGAGAGAGAGAGAGAGAGAGAGAGAGAGAGAGAGAGAGAGAGAGAGAGAGAGAGAGAGAGAGAGAGAGAGAGAGAGAGAGAGAGAGAGAGAGAGAGAGAGAGAGAGAGAGAGAGAGAGAGGAGTGTGCGGGAGATTGATCTCCCCTCTCCTCCCCTGCCATCAGGAGTTCATTAACCCCAGAGGGGGACGGAGGGATGAATGGAGGGGTGAAGAGAGGGAGGGGTAGAGAGGGCTAACCGTTATCCTTCACTCTGCCCAAACTGTTGCTACTTGCCTGCAGTGCTTGTTGTTGCTACGCCAACCTCTTCTCTCTCCTCCTCCCTCCCTTTCAATCACTACTCAGAATCCAGCCAGCCACACACACACACACACACACACACACACACCTCTCTTCCCCTGGTCTCTCTGAGGAGTTTCTCTCTCCTCTCCCTTCCTCCTCCCCCTACGGTATCTACCCCTAGATAACCAGGCCCTCCGTAATGAGCTCCCTGCCCTAGGATCATCACACACACACACACACACACTCACACTAAACAGCACACTGAAACACATTTCAAAATGGATCATCGCACAGAATCGACCTGCACATCGTCGCAAGCACATCTTCACACGCATTACCGACCACACACATGCACTGTGAAACCTGGCAAGTTAAGTGTGCTCGGAGAGCGAGGCGTGGTTTACTGCATCGATCCTGTTCTTCCACGGATATGGCATGAGGCAATTTGTTTCATCAAACCATTGGAGCAAACTTAACTTTTCATGTTAGTGTGTCCTCCCCCACAAACAGGAACACACACACACACACACACACACACACACACAGGATGGTGTTAGCGACACAGTCTGATAACACACGCCAGCCTGCCTCCAACCATCTCTTTCCCATCTCACTGTACCTTCTCACTTGGCACACACACACACACACACACACACACACACACTCTCTCCCATTGCTCAGAGAAGTCGCTGGGGAAGCTGTGTGTGTGTGTGTGTGTGTGTATGCGTGTGTGGATTTGTGCGTGTATGCATGCGTGCATGTGTATAGTGAGCATGTGCGTGTGTGTGAATGAGTTAAAAATGAAGAAACTTGTGAAGTGAGTGAGAGGTTGTGTGTGTGTGTGTGTGTGTGTGTGTGTGTGTGTGTGTGTGTGTGTGTGTGTGTGTGTGAGAGAGCTAGCAGGAGGGGTAGTACAGTTGGGCTTGTGACGTCCTACTGCTATGAGCAGCATCCATTCATGAATTACACCACCCCCTGCCCACACACACCCTCCCGCGCTCCCTCTCTCGCTCCCTCTGTCCCTCCATCCCTCTCTCCCTCCATCCCGCTCCCTTTCTCCCATCCCTCTCTCCATCCATCCCTCTCTCCATCCATCCATCCCTCTCTCCCTCCCATCTTTCGCTCCCTCTGTCCATCCATCCCTCTCTCCCTCTGTCCCTCTCTCCCTCCGTCCCTCTCTCCCTCCATCCCTCTCTCCCTCCATCCCGCTCCCTCTCTCCCATCCCTCGCTCCCCCAGCATTTCCTTCCTCAGCTATCATAACATAGAAGCGAGTACACCCCCCCCCCCGCAACACCCACTATATCTCCATCCCTCCCTCCTTCCATCCATCCCTCTCTCTCTCTCCATCCCTACATCCCTCTATAGCTCCCTCTCTCCATAGTGTGTCAGCTAATACCTACTACCCCCCCCTCCACACACTCAGCGTCCCTCCTTCGCTCCCTACATCCTTCCATCCATCCTATAGCGTACCAGCTAATACCTCCACCAGACCACGTGAGGTACTTACCCCCTTTTCCAACCAATCATCTCGCAGTGCTTAACGTAACACGCGCTGCTGGACGTACACACACACGCACACACGCGTGTCTACCCATGTGCTCTCCACAACACAGCATCAAGTCACGTGAAGCTCAGACGTAACACACACACGTAACGTGACACCCTCCTCCACTCTATCCGTTTCTCTCTCTCTCTCTCTTTACTCTCACTCACTCGCCCTCCTCTCTGTCAGTCTCACTCCCTCTCTCCCCCCTCCTCTCTCTCTCTCTCTCTCTCTCTCTCTGACAACACATTCCTAAGAGCCATGTTCCTGGTAATGACACGAAGTGGGTGAAAGAGGGGTCACATGCTTTCCGCCACATACACACACACACACACACACAGTGGAGGAGGGGGTCTGATAGATGCCATCCCATCTCTCCCTCCCCTCGTTAACAGATGAGTTGTGGGTGAAGCAAGCCTCCAGAGGGGGGGGGGGGGGGGGGACAGGGATGCAGAGAGGGGAAAGGAGAGAGGGGCAGGGACAGAGGAGCATGGAGAGATGCCAAAAAAAAGAGGGTTTCTGCACAGAAATGGCAAGAATGCGTGTTTGTGTGTGCTTGTATGTATAAGTATAGAGGGAGGTGGAGAGAGGGAGAGAGAGAGATATAGAGCGAGGAAGAGATAGAGAGGGAAAGAGAGCGGGAAAGCTCTTATGCCCCCACACCATGACTCATCCCCCGTTTCATGCCCAGGGACACAGAAGGGGGGGGGGGGGGGGAGTATGCTGTCACAACTGGGAACATTTAACGAGTCCCCTGGTGTATAAGATTGAATTGATTCAAGGAAGGAACCGGCTGGAGAGCACAGCCTCGCGAAGCTAACCTGTTATCAGCAAACTGCTCTAATGACGCTCTATAAAGGACTGAAACCAAGAGGTTGCAATAACATTGTCCAGCCTTGTTGTCGTCAGGAACGAGGAACGATAAGGCGCAACGATAAGAACGAGCATTACTTATAGCGATGCAGAACACCACAGGTTGGCATACGAGCATTGATGACATAAGTCCAGGTATTTTATGCAATTTCAAAATGAACGTGACTCTCGGCGTTCTCTCTTCGGATTAGACTGAAGACGAGGAGGTCGCGCGGCTCTGCCTGCACGCGATGCGCAGCATCGAATAAGAAAGCCCCGCCCCCTGTTCTCTGCGCGCAGACTTTCGCGAGGTAAACAAGGGCCACTCCCCCAACTGTTACCAGGCTCGATCCGCGCACGGCAAAGCGTAGAGAAGGGGCAGGAGGACGGGCAGGCAAGCAAGCAGTAAGAGTTTCCAGGCTTGTTCTAATTCTTTAATATGCGCGTGCTCAGCCTCCCAAATGCAGTGCACCCCTATGGCTCGGGGGAACGCAATTCGAGAGCACATGCGCTCCTAATTTTTGATTTACAGGAAACAATTCAAGCTCGAGAATCTGTATTAGCCACCCCTCTTCCCTTTAAAAAAATCAATATGTTTTGATAATGATCGCAATGGCCATATTACCTGCTAACTTATCCTGTCTCTCCAACTGCATGCAGGTATTACATACGATCATCAACATGCGTACATGTGTGTTCTCAATGGCAACTGGCGTGAGAATACCGATAGGCGCGTCATAATATGCTCTCAAGCCTTTGAATATACCCATAACATTGCTAGAGGGATTGGGCATTGCCGAGGTAAATTCCTACCGGAAATCAAAATGATAATTTGATGCAACAGTACCCAAAACAACCACTATCCCTGGCCATTTCATAACCGCTGAGCATGGGTGTTGCGTAGTTCGCTAAACATGCCACTCATGAAGCCCGGTGGTTGTATTTCTTCGCTCCTAACATCAAAAGTTTGACTTTGCATGCTGTTCTTAACGTCATGTTTGGCTAGAACTTCCTAGTCCACATGTACCGCACACACAGGCTGACTAGATACCAGCTCCAAAAGTGCGTGCCACCCAAACAGCTACTCCCTCTACACGGCAGAGGAAAGCCGTATCGACCTAAACCTGTCCTACCTTGTACCTCAATTGCAGTCAGCTTTGGATGGCGAAACGTCCTCGATTCTGGACGACGGGTGATGTTAAGAAATTACGGGATCATTTGAAGCTATCCACATGCAGCGGCAGTTGAGTTTTGTGGTGTTCAAAATTCCAGTGAGAGCTAGATAGCTAGCTAGCTTGTTAGCCCCGCTGGTATCCACGTTGGTGACAGGACTGTGCGCCCACCGAGGGCTTGTGGTGACAGCGCGTCAGATGTTCTGCAAAGAGTCAAAATAAAAAGTAACTAAATGCGGGTTTATTCCATTGTAGAAGTCTTAACGAAAGCACGAATCTTCGAAACTGAACTGCAACGGCCACATTCGCAGTTCCCTTCTCAATACTACCTTAAACAGACTTTAGTGAGTAGGTACAGTACCATCCGTAATCCACCAAACCGTTACAGCTTGCTGAAAAGATGACCTGGCGTTAAAATATCACTGTGTATCAACGGCAATAGTTAATGGATAGGCATTGCTACTGTAGTGTACCTAGCTAGCAAGGTACACTAAGGAAACAATTTTCATAAGCCATATCGCATTTCGAAAATATAGTCCACTTTGAACTGGTTACGTTATCCACCGGTTCCCTGGTCCTTGTGTTTGTTTTTTCCCCAGCAGCTTGAGCGGGAGGGGGAAATGCTCCCCGTTGGAATAAAAAAGATTGTTAACTGGCCAGTTTCGCAACGTTCTGCCTTAAAAACATAGCTACTCCCTCGATGCTCTTCTGTCCCCCCCCCTCCCCTCTCGTTGGTGCTACCCTCTCTACGGCAGGCGGGTCTTGCAACCAGCCTCACACAAAATAAGCGCACACGGTACTTCAAACTCTTTTGGCGCCATATTAATGACGTACTACGATTTTTTGCCGTTGCACCGCACTTTTCTCACAAACACAAGGGCAAAAAGATAACCTAAACTTACGATTCGGTTTGGGAATCAAATCGCAATTTCACCTTACTTATTTTAAAGTGATTGCCGTTTCTTATTAGCATATTCACTTCGGCGAATGCTTCGTTTACGTAGCCTATCGTTTTCACGTTACATAAACACAATACACAATGCTCAATCGCTTGATTCGTTAGGCCACTTGTGTCATTGAGTTAACATTAGCACAGAATACACAGATCTCATCCACCTGCTGCTACTGTGGTTAATATTCGATTGTGGATGCTCTTACTCTGCTTGTGTGTTGTGTGAATGGAGTCGTGAACAACACGGCTGACATTTGCTCTGGCACCAAATCCAAGTCCCCTCTGCTCAAACTACCGCAGGTGGGCTCAAGTCCCTGGAGGGAATTACCCCCCCCCCCTCTCTCTCTCTCTCTCTCTCTCTCTCTCTCTCTCTCTCTCTCTCTCTCTCTCTCTCTCTCTCTCTCTCCACCCCACTCATAGCATAGCAGTGTCAATAATGATAATTTGTTTTGTTATTGCTGTTATGATTCTTATCTAGACATAACTATATTCCTAATTGTTTAAAACAGCCTACTACTCTGTGGTGCTAGTAATAAACAGCGTCCATTAGTGCAGCCTGTGTCTGTCGTCAGGGTAACAGAACAACCCCTTTGGCTGTGTCTGTAGTCAGGTATCGTAGCAACCCCTTCAGCTGTGTCTAGTGTCACGGTTGTGGGTAAAATGACAGCGTCTTCATCCCTGCTCTTCTTCTCTCCATGGTCCATCACAGCTCTGACCTTCTCGTACAAAAGCACTCTCCGCATCCTGGAGTGAGTGATACCGGAGCAGTCTGAGCTAGGCTAATCTCTCCACCTTGGCCTGGGACCACGGCTCGGCTGAAAAAGCTACCTGTTGTCTCCATGGCGCCCGTTTTCCCCTGACTAAGCATACATTAGGTGACTCATCGCAAAAGGAGAGAGGCCTGGGATATTGGAACTGGGTGTTGTTCCAGTGTGTGTTTCATGCTGAGAAAGAGGGGAGATGGAGACCGCTGGCAGTAAAAATTATGGTT
This sequence comes from Hypomesus nipponensis, assembly GCF_054491055.1. Lineage (NCBI taxonomy): Eukaryota > Metazoa > Chordata > Actinopteri > Osmeriformes > Osmeridae > Hypomesus > Hypomesus nipponensis. The sequence continues at coordinate 8,637,547 of NC_140380.1, read as the reverse complement.
TATTTCACTCAATGGGACGGTGGTGTGTATGAATTGGAGTACAACCCCCATGTATAACATTCTGAGGTGTGCTGGTGTTGCCACGTGGGTTTTGAGACAGAGAGAGAGACTGAGGGAGAGAGAGAGACAGAGAGAGTAAGAGGAAGAGAGAGAGAGAGAGTAAGAGGGAGAGAGAGACAGCAAGAGTAAGAGGGAGAGACAGAGATAGTAAGAGACAGAGAGAGTAAGAGGGAGAGAGAGAGGGAGAGAGAATGAGGGTCAATGACAGACTGAAAAAAGAGAATGAGAGGGAGGATCAGGTGAACCAGTCTGAAGCACATTAATGGGTGCAAGCTGTGCTGCTGGGATTCCCCCTAGTGCAACAGACACACACTAAAACACACGAATACACACACTAAAACACACACACTAAAACACACACAGCACTCCCAGATGGACTAGACAGAGTGTTCTTGTGATCTTAATTAAACGTGAATCTGAGAGACTGATTTAGCAAGAACCTTTGCAAATGTTACACAGTCATGCTTGGCAATCTGTACCTCAGAAAAGGCCAAAGTACTACTGTTTAACCAGACCTGATGATTTCTTAATCAGATCAAAGTAAGTCAATCTTATAATGGTATAGAATTAAGTTTTAAAGGTATTAAAGGTAAACAACACAAACTGAAACATCCAACCAATAATACACTTGTGTAAACTTGAGAACAGCATGTCTGAATCTGTGTTTTAGGGTGGAGTTAGAGGTAGACAGGGAATGTAGAGAAACGTCCAGAGCAGGAATCGAACCTGGGTCTCTGCCGCTATGACCTCAGCCCATATGGTACTTGGTCCACCCAGGGAGCCTTCGGGGCGCCCCCTGCAGGTTAACACATTGACACCGGCACACCACAGTGCTTAACATCGCATAACGACGCTACTGTATGACCCGGTGCTGCATAGACAAGTACATTTACATTTAGTCATTTAACAGACACTCTTATCCAGAGCGACTTACAGTAAGTACAAGGACATTCCCCCCGAGGCAAGTAGGGTGAAGTGCCTTGCCCAAGGACACAACATCATTTTGCACAGCTGAGAATCAAACCGGCAACCTTCTGATTACTAGTCCAATTTCCTAACCGCTCAGCCACCTGACTCCCTAAGTAAGATCCACATTTAACACAGAGCATCTCACAGCATCTCTGTCGGAAGATCCGTGTGAGAGATTAGTGAGGAGATTCCTAAATAACAATTATTTAGGTAGTTTGGGACTTTAAACTGTATGAATCACACAATTGCCATAGAACCATTGGAGTGGTTTTGAGAATAGTAAATTTGTTTCTTCAATTGTCTGTCCATTAGCTTTGCTTTTTTAAAATCTCTGCTGACTAGTTCAGATTTCTGTTGCCGTGGTTTCTTCATTTGTTTTTATTTGTTTTCATTTAGTTTCCCAACAGTGTGTGTTGTGTATTTATATATCCTGGGGTCCTTTTTAAATGAAAAAAAACTTTAAATGAATTTCCATATCTAAATAGAGGACAAACACTTCCTGTTTGTTTTGTCTATATAATTCAGATACAATTTTTTTCCATTATGTCACAACATAAAGTCAGCTTAGTAAAGGGAGAAGCTAAGGGGCCTTTCAACCATCCCAAAAGCATATAAGACATGCATGGCATGTTCTCTTTCAATATACAAGCTCTATTATGTACACCCTTTAGTATTTATACTGTCTCATACAATCACACAGACCTATTTACACACACACACCGCCCACCTCTCACACACATTTTCATACTCTTATTCTCCTTAATGTTCCCCTCACGCCCCCTGTGTCCTGTCAGAGATCTGCTCCAACCTGTTCTGATGCGCAGGGACAGGGGGAGGTGGTGTGCCAGACATCCAGCGGCCTCGCGCACGTCTCTGGAATCTTGCAGCACATCAGCTTTAGGCTTCATGTTATAACATGCAGAGTCCCAAGGGCTTCACTTTCAGAGAGGGGGGGGGCGTTCATTGCCGCTGCACCAGGCTGGCCGAGACCGAATTCCAAAAGCATCCCAATTAGCACAAAAGTACATGCAATATTGGTATATTATTATTATTATTATTATTATTATTAAACTGTGATTATCATCATACATTCTGAAGAAGGGTGTCTTAGCTGGAAAGTGTAGGAGTTATGGTTGTTGTGTGTTGCCTGGAATGAAACAAGCGTCTTGGTCTATATCCAACTGATTTTATATCTGTAGGACTTGGGAACTGGGATCAAATAATGTTATGAAGGTAGGTAATTAAAATATGCCTGGAAGGTGAACGCTCCACGAAGCTCACCTGCGCTTTGAACACGGGTTTTATTTCCCCCGGTCTCCCTACCCCCCATGAAGTAATCACAGACCTCCTTGAAATCATATCACCTTTGATGTCATCATCTGTCACTGTTGATTTATTCTAGCTTTTGGCACTCGGGTCTCCGAACGCATAACGATACTGTCCGGGTGGTTTTGAGGGTAAAAATAAGTAAGATGTAAGAGTAATTCATCCACCACCGATAGATTTAACAGATACCACTTATGACCGCCTGTGATCTCTCTTACTGGTTTGATGTTGTTCTTATTTTAGCCACGCAGAGGCAGTGTAGGGATTCAACGTCGTGAAGTTACTTACGCTCTCTACGTATAGACAGGAAGTTGTATATGAATGTTTTTTTTGTTGTTGTTGTCTTAGCTGGGTTAGAGATGGCGGAGTTGGACATTCAAGAGTTCATTGAACAAAACAGGCATTTGGCCGAGCAGGTGGAGACGTATCGCGGAATCTCAGAGAGTGAGAAACACTGGAAGGCACGAAGAGAATTCTTGTTCCGGAACATAAACGATTATGAGGACCCACATGTGGATCAACTGCTCGCGTTATCAATGGTGTGGGCTAACAACGTGTTCCTCGGTTGTCGGTGAGTTCGTAAACAGGCATGCACATGTAAACAGGCATGCACGCTTTTTGTCTTTGACAAAACGCGTTGGGGGTTGACTTTACATATTGAATATATATCTATACCCATTTCTCTTTCTCAGGTACCACCCTGACCTGCTCGAGAAGGTGCAGGAGATGGCCGAGGGCGTCGTAGTGGTGGACGCGCCCGTTTTTAAAACCAGAGAAGAAATCATGAAAAAGCAACAGGTAAACCTATCACCCACTCACCCACTTACTACTCATGTGTTTATTGCATTTGCAGTAAGAGTAACCATGTTTCTCTGTTCTCCGTCTCTAAAAGGGACGATGATTGGAGCTGCAACGATTCTTGCAACGATTCGTTTGACTGTTTTATAAGGTTTCTACGCGTTTCTTTTGTGTTTCTGTGTGTGACAAAACATTTGTATTTAAGTGTAACAATTGGCTGACCTACCTTATGTTTTCATACGGCAAAGTCATTTAAGTAATTTACTTTCTGCCCTGTTGTCTTGTGTGGGGAGTTTCTCTGGACCCTGTAGTAGCGTGATATTGTACCTGAGATTAGACCCCCCAAAAAACGGATTATCGCACCTGTTTTCCTAATCAGTCTGTTTGGTTCTCTTGCTCGTCAGCTCAGGGGACTGCACGCATTAACATGGAGAACTAGCGCCCTCACTCTGCGGGGTAGAGAATAACACAGGGTATCTACTGCAGGGATGGGTGAAGCTCAGTGGAAGGGCATATAACTGCAGTAAATGTTCCATCTCAATTGCCACACTGATATTAGATACACTGTATGTCAAAGGAAATATAATAAACTGTGCATTAAAGTTTTTAAATTATAGTATTTCCTTTTTACATTTGAGTGGTGGATGGATATACATGTGATAGGTCAACTACAATCAATGTCATGTCAAAGTCTGAAAAATGTTTTATTATGTTTATACAGCATATAAGTATACATTGTTTTAGAGTCACAAAACGTTTTTGTATAACATATCCCTTCTCCTTACAAGGTGAAATAAACCACTTATCACAATGTCCCGTACTGTCTCTGTAAAACATATCACATCTCTTTTAGACACAACTTCTATGGTGGATGGACAGGTCAGAGAGTAGTTACTATAATACTGGATTTGCCTGTCTGGTGCCACAAACAGAGACAATCCCAGCTGTAAACCAAGCCGGAAAAAGCGGGTTTTTTTCTTTTTGAATATGATCTCTGATATTGTTATTGTAGCCATATCCTAGGAGACCGCCCGAGTCACTCTTTCAAAGGTGTGACCTCATGATTAGCCCAATCAAACTCCTCCCATAAGCTTCGCTGTAGCTCACTGGGCACCCTTCCACTAAGTATTATAATAGTTTTTGGATGTTTCTAGTAGAGTATGACTGACTTGTGATTAATGGTACCGTGCTTTCCCAAAGCTGACAGGCACTTGACAGCTTCCATCAATAATTGACATGACAGGATAGTTGTTTGTTTACTATGTGACATATTAGCATTAGCGTACAGGCAACCCTCCTCTTAATAACAGTCCCGTTTGCTAATTCCAATTGAATGATATGATTGACAACACGTACCCTCCAAAAAAGCATGTTATGTTCAAACCAAGAAACGTTAAAAAATTAAGAATCTAGTAACAGCATCAATCCAACTGAGGAAAAAAAAAAAAAAAGAGGATATATTACAAATTCTGTTAGCAATAACTTATTTCACATCATGCAATAAAAAGAAAAGAAAATTAAGAACAAGAAACACAAATATCAGATCAATTTTCCTCGTGTGTTGGCAAGCAAGTCCATTCTGAATATTCTCATTTTTATTTTCGTCTTTTCTTCAGGTGGCACTTAAGTTCTTCTGACTTCTTGACGAGGTACACGAACCATAGAAGTATTCGGATGAGGAAAGTGAAGATGATGATGGGGGGTGGGGTTGATGATGATGATGGGGGGTGGGGTTGATGATGATGACGATGGGGGGGTGGGGTTGATGATGATGACAACGACGAAGAAGAAGCAAGCTCAGGGGGTTACGAGTCCACCCAGCTCTGCTCCACGATGACGGACACCCTCTTCTCGTACTCCCTCTTGTTCTCCTGGTAGAGCTGCGCAGCCTGGCTGTTGGCCGGGCTGTTGGGGTTGGGCTCGTCTAGTAGGGACTGCGAAAGCACACGCCACACGTTAGAACAGCCTCGAACCTCACCTTGAACCTCACTTCAGGGCTCAGGGAGGGAGATGCTGAAACTGAACACGGCACTCAACACTTGACAAAGACACCAGCAGCGCAGTGGTCACACGGTCCCAAGTTGGACTTGTTTCTAGACGTGTAGAGAGACAAACCTGGATCGAAGTCAGAATTGAGGAAACATCATAAGTGGGGCTCCAACGGTTCTGAAGAATGTCTAAACATATACTCCCATCGGCATACACTGAAACGCAGATCAGCAGAAGCATTAGGTAACACACACACACACACACACACACAGAAACTCTGCAAAGCTTACAGACGAATGCAGACTGACTCAGAGTTGAAGATAGAATGTCTTTGTGTGTCTGTGTGTGGGAGGAGGACCATAGGGAGTCTTACCGTTAGGGTGAAACATTTTGGAGATAAATCGAACTGTGGGAGGTTTGTTAGGATACTCTTCTGAAAATTCTATCATAAGCTTAAATGTTCCTGCAGAGAGAAAGAGAGAGAGCGGGAGTGAAAGAGAGACAGAAAGGAGGGGGAAAGACAATTAGCGTTACTAAAAATACCATCCGCTCTTCCTGAAAGGAACTGGTCCCTCGCGGAGGCTAAGAGTCCACTGCTAACAGCACGTGACGGGATTTATAATCCCAAACATGGTTGCTGACTCAGCACTTCTCAAGACCCCCCTTCCCCCAGGGGCAATCAGGAAGTGAGGAACAGAGAGAGGAACACACTTGTATTGATCACTCGGAATCTTTTAGTTTAGTTTGCAATAAGCCAGTCCAGTAAAACGAGCCCTTTTCGCCAACTCAACTAGTTACAATAACCACTCGTCAGTTTGATTACCACAGACTAGATTCATAACCAGTTTGAGGTTTTGTTCAGAGAGAACGTGAAAGGCTGCCAACTTACCGTCTTCAAATGGTGTTCCTACAGGCCTGCAAACAAAAGATCAACAAACGGTTAGCATGAAAATCAGTTCCTGTGTATATGACTGCCAGTGAGATCATGACTATGACTACACGTACCCGTCTGTCTGCAGAGCAGCTTAGGCTTTACATAGGGTGGAAAGAGGACATCACACACAAGCAGGGCCTCATTAAAATAGGCCCGGAAGAGCAGTCTTGACACTGCCAGCAACCCTCTGAGTTCTAATAAACAAAATAACTTTGTGCACAGCGTGGCAACTAGCTCTCCACAGCTAAACATGCACATGGTAACATTTGAGCCCTACCATCTCTCTCCCTCGCCTCTGCCTCGTTTCTCTCCATGATCTCCCCCCCCCCCACCTCGTCTCTCTCCCGCTCTCTCCCACATCCCCGCTCTCCCATCCCCCCCTCCCCCATCTCTCCCCCCATCTCCCCTCCCTCTTCCATCCCCTCTCCCATCCCCTCTCCCCCCCCCCCCCCCCATCTCCCTTCCCTCTAAGCCGCAGCCCGTCTCCCATATGACCCTGCCACTCCTGGTCTCCATGGCCTGGCGCCGTGGTGACAATGGTTAAGGGGGGGGCGCGTTGGCACCCTCAACCCACCCAAAAATAACCGCGTTCCACATCATGATGTTGTTCTCCGAGGGTGCTCCGCTCACACCGGTGGGGGGGTCTTCTTGGAGCCTGGAGGGGGGGGGGGGGAGAGAGAGACAAGAGGGAGAGGTTAGAAGGGGGAGGGAGGGGTCATTATTGTAGATAGCGTGGACTGGAGGATGGCAGAACTAAACAACTGCCCTATTTGGTGGAGTAATCCACCCGGAGGGGGGGGGCTGCTGTCCAAAACAACAGGGGCTGCTGGTCGTTGTTACACAATATCTACAGGACCTTCTGGAAGCAGATCTGATCAATCCCCAAACTTCCACTGCTATTTCTGTGGCTCACACCTCACTTAAGCCCTCTGGAAAGCTGCTTTAATGACAGATTTTTTTTCCATCCAGAATCCCCCCCTCCCCCAACAGAGGAATTAGCCTTTGTTTAATCTCTAGTCTCATATGGCTGGCTGCTTAATAGTGGACCCTGCACAGACCTGGCTATCACAGAACCACTACTCTGGCCTACTTCCTACCAGGAAACCTGGACTTTGCCCTGATATGAGGGATGCGCAGACAAGGGAGAGAAACGAGACACAACTTTGTCATGCAAGACCAGGCTCAACAGGGCACAGATCGCCAAAGCCCCCAATGGTTTGCATGAACCTGTCTATTGTTCTCTATCACAATCCCAAAACAGCTGGTCAGGCAGGGATCTCCAGGCGGTTAGGCAAATGAAGGCTGGAGTACAATTTCACTGTCATTCTATCCGCTCCACTCTGCAGGGCTGACTTTGTAGAATAGCTTAGCAGTTCCTTTCCCCTGCCAATGGCGTTGCTGTGAGTTCAACACTCCTCTGCCACCCAGAAGCCACTTGGATCTTCACCACTGAGGACAACAGGCGCTGGATGTGCATTAGAACGAGACACAAACAGGTGCAGCTAACCACGTCAGGCAAACACAGTTAAACTGTTTATCCTCCCCGCGCACTGAGAATGTCATTTTCTTCTCCAATTGTTTCATTTTCCTTTCACTTTAACGATTCGTCCTGTGCATTTGGGGGGGGGGGAGTTTGAAACGTGTGATCTCTTGATCTGCAGTACAAAGCACAGCTCTTCTACTGAGCAATACTCGAGCCCATTCTACTTTCCTGTTCACCTGCTTTTCAAGGAGCAGCTGAAAAACAACACGTATTATCAATACTGTCAATAAAGCAAGACAATTTAAATGTTGGTAGCATGGTTGCGATATTAATGAGTACCTAATTGATCCTTCATGTTTTAACCTTTGCACAAAACCAGTTATCTAGCTAGCTCGCAAACGTGGCTAGTTAAATGTAATATGGCATCTTTGAAAACAGAAAGTATCTTGATTGCAGAATGTTAGTAGGGCAGCTAGCTCGAAGTCCAGACAGCTAGGCTATATGACCCACACAGCTATATGATATACGTTACCGACTCGCGTACCCATGGAAAGCAGTTACCTAGCTAGCTAAAAACATGTTTGAGAGATTGTAAATTCGTATAGGCCTTCTGTAACTTTAGCTGGCTAGACGGGCAGACGATTCAACACTCCTGATAATAATGTTGCCCGGGCCAAGGCTATACACTGGAATGTAAACATGCATTAACGCTAATTTTAGGAACCAAGGGCCAAGTTGTTGGCCAATTGTCTTAGGCTTTCACGAGTCGTTCAAATATGTCATGCATATACAGACGTTATAATCAGAGAATGTTGTTAAGAGTGTACAATTGTCTCATTTTCAAGTGTTCTTTTCGCTCCACGGAACTGTGATTTTCCAGCAAACATACTGAGCCACCTCTACAGTATCTAACTGCTGTGTAGCTAGCTAACGCCGTTGGCAACCACTCAACACACATAGTAGACACCAAAATGTTATTTCTACCTTTTGAAATCTCTCATAAGCCGTCTTCTAGCCGGAGTCGACATTATTATGAATTTGTGGAATTATACTTTGGTCATAAAATTAATCAGAACCGATGTTGCAACGGACAACTAGCTAGCTTGCTATCTTCCGCTAGTGCCCTTTTCTTCTCTCAAAAACAACTAGCCAGCTCGTTACAGTGACGTCATGCTTGTACACAGGGGAAATGGGAAAGAACGTTCGAATGGATCAGACCACCTTTGCAATGTATGATCTGATTGCTATCACTTAGCTAGATGTAATGCTGCATGTCTTGGAGTGAATTAAAGTATGTTAATATGTCACGGATGAAGATAGTTAGGCGTGGTTTGTGTCACAAACCGAAAGCACCCTTTCTAACTTCTGCACAGTGGTTTATTCTTACCTATGTCATTATGGTGTATTATATATTGCAGGTAAAGGTGTTTCTCCATGAGATGTCAACGAGACAGCCAGTCTCATGAATGTCGATCAAACTTGACATTTATTGCTTTGAATACGACGTTTTTTATTATTATTATGAAACGCCATAGCCATTGTGATTCATTTTGCCCGCTGTCATGGTAACTGCATTCTAATCACACCTCTTGTTTTTGTCAGTACTTGCAACTTACAATCATGAAATAAAACTTAGTAACCCGGCCTGTCAATTTCTGACATCCTTTATCACAGTGAGAGAATGAGAGAATGAATTACATTTGGTGCTTTGACAAGAGATTAAGAAAAGTTAAAACGCAGTCTCTACAGTAAGTATTTCGAGAGATTCTAACTAACCTAGGCCACTTGTACGACGCGCAAGTCTAGGCTACCTACAGTGAGCTAGATAAACAATAGCACAACAGCTAGGTTAAGTGGATTCAATACATTTCTAAAACATGTGATCTCATAGTTGGCAATTAGCTGTACTTATGTAATAGTCATTACCTCAGCATGTGCTTATTTCATTCCATGCAGTCTCTAAAGAAGCATGGATCTCTACGATAATCTCGGCGTGGTTGGAGAGGGAAGCTATGGCACTGTGATGAAATGCAGACACAAGGAGAACGGCCACATCGTGGCTATCAAGAAGTTTATAGACAAAGAGGACGACAAAAATATTAAGAAGATCATCACGAGGGAGGTCAAACTGCTGAGGGTGAGGAGAGAGGCGCAGGAGAGAGACACTATAGGCTAAAGCATATAGCATTTTCTGTCCCTCAGTTTGATGTAGTTAAACTCCACTACTTAGCTGTCATCCACAAGCTGACATAGGCCATTTCAAAGCATGGCACAGAAGGAATATTTGTGTTTACATCTGTGTGTATACATGTGTGTGTGCATCATTACTCTACTCCACCCCCACCTTGATGGTTCATGAACACCAGTTTGTGTGTGTTCTAACGCAGAAATTCCATCACGAGAACCTGGTGAATATGCTGGAGGTGTTCCGCTTCCGGAATCGTCTGTACTTGGTGTTTGAGTACATGGACCGTACGGTTCTGGAGGAGCTGGAGAGGAACCCCTGGGGACTGGACCACCATAGGCTCCGTAAACACATCTTCCAGATCCTCCGAGCGGTCGAATACCTCCACAGCAACAGTGCAAGTATTGTCATAAGATAAGATAACTGTTGATCCCCAGGCTGGGAAATGTGGGTGTTACCTCAACAGGGACACAGGCACAAATACAAATTAAGAGATTATATATATCACATGATAAACAAATTAATAAGGATGTACATTATTTAAAATGTATGTTTTTAGGCCATCTAAAGCGGTCCAAAGTAGGTAAATAAATTAAGTTAAAAAGGAATGTCATGGCTTAGAACCTGTTGACAGATTGTGATATCTGCTAGTTTTACTACTATACACATTTCTATGTAGTTTTTTACGACTAATGTCTGAAGGGCTTCTCAGTTGCACCACAGATACATCGCAAATGTGCACATCTATAAACGAGTCAGGCAGTTAAAACAGCCTGAGGGACGACACTCCAGCGTTTACAACCATTCCGTCAAAATCACTGAGCGTGACAAACAAAGGTGCCTCCGTTTGACACGTTGAGTGCTCCCGACGGTGAAAAACGTCAAGATGACTGCGAACGGTGACCAATAAACGCAGAGTTGTGTTTCCCCCCCCCCCCCCAAACAGATCATTCACAGAGACATCAAACCAGAGAACGTGCTGGTGTCTAACTCCGGGGTGGTGAAGCTATGTGACTTTGGGTTTGCGAGGACGCTGGCGCCGACCGGAGAACCCTTCACGGACTATGTAGCCACGAGATGGTACAGAGCACCAGAGCTGTTGGTGGGAGACAAGACATACAGCAAGTAAGGAAGGCAGCTAGGGTCAGTTCAGGTGCTGGTCTGTCTCAATGTCTTGGGTTTCCCCTCTCTCTCTCTCTCTCTCTCTCTCTCTCTCTCTCTCTCTCTCTCTCTCTCTCTCTCTCTCTCTCTCTCTCTCTCTCTCTCTCTCTCTCTCTCTCTCTCTCTCTCTCTCTCTCTCTCTCTCTCTCTCTCTCTCTCTCTCTCTCTCTCTCTCTCCCTCCCTCCCTCCCTCCCTCCCTCCCTCCCTCCCTCCCTCCCTCCCTCCCTCCCTCCCTCCCTCCCTCCCTCCCTCCCTCCCTCTCTCTCTCTCTCTCTCTCTCTCTCTCTCTCTCTCTCTCTCTCTCTCTCTCTCTCTCTCTCTCACACACTCACTCAGTCTGTCTTAGCTACTTCAGTTCAGGAGCCTGTCTCTGTTTCCCCGTGTCAGGCCTGTGGATGTCTGGGCTGTGGGCTGCCTGATCATTGAGATGTCCACCAGCATGGCCTTCCTGACAGGCACCTCTGACCTCGACCAGCTCCACAAGATCGTCAGCAAAGTGGGTGAGTCGGCTGGCTTGGAGGGCAAGGAGACGACCACTTACCGGCGTGGCGTGGCGTGTAGGCTAGGCAGCATCCTTGGATGAACTTCATGACCTCTGAGACGACCTCTAAAGTGGTCGCTGTAAGTACAACAGTGGTCTGTTTGGACAGACTTAATCAAAAGTCCCGTCCGTTGTCCGGAGGGGACACCCAGATAAGACTGGCTGTCTCATAAAGACGGCCACTGGCCCTGCTAGGATTCCACCATTGTGTGGAAAGTAGGTCAGTGAAAGACAAAAGCGTCGACTGGATCCTTCTCTCACTCCCTCTGGAGATGAAAATGAATCTTTTCATCCTTTCATGACGGAAGGCCGGATTTGCATCCTACGCGTGGTGGTGTGGCTCTGCAAAAGCTGACCGGGGAATTGGGTCCTGTAAATAATCTTCATTAAACCCCTTTGGCATCTCGACTGGACACAATGCCACCCCCTCTAGACAAATAAGGGGCGGGAAAAGAGAGGGGAGGAGATGAGACAAGAGGAGGAGAGGAGCCTGAGTGTCTGTCTCTTGGTGTCTCCGTCAGGCTTGAGCTCAGGCTGATAGCTAATGATGACTAATGGATATCCATCTCCCCTGACACTACCATTACCTCCAGAGAGAAAGCAAACTCTCTTCATCTCCCTCTCTGTCCCTCCCTCCCTCCGTCCCTCTCTCTCTCTCTCCCTCCCTCCGTCCCTCTCTCTCTCTCTCTCTCTCTCTCTCCCTCCCCCTCTCCCTTCCTCTTTTCTATCTCTGTTGCTCTTTCTCTCACACATAAAAGCACACACGCTTGTTTACTCTCCATATCTGTGCCAAAACCATCTACTTTTTTCCATAACGCCCTTCCTGTTTCTCCCATTCATCTCTATCCTCCCCTTCCACCCCCTCTCTCTTCCCCTTTCTCTCCCTCTCCCTCTCTCCACCCTGCACCTCTCTCTCTCCCTGCACCTCTTTCTGTTCCACCACATCTCTCTGTTGTTCAGTAACAGTCCATCCGCCCCTCTCGGTGATCTGAGAGGCCTCCGAAAAACACTGTGTCGCCCTTAATATCCTCTCAGCCATGACTCAGCACTGTGGAGGCAGGCAGCAGACTGGCCCAGCAGGCACACTTCCACTAGCTGTGTTGCACATCCATGAATCCTAAACCATGTACAGCCGCAGGGGGTTGAGTTGAGCTCGGTGGTTAGAGCGTCTGCCTTAAGATGACAGGCTCCCCACTGTGTTTCTTGGGATAAAAGCGTCTGCTAAACCGATACACGATGTACTGTACATAACCGATGACGCGTTACATATGAAACTGTTCATGTCGTTATAGCTTTTGCTGTCGACGTTCTTCCATGTTCACGTCCACTATCTTGCCTGTTTGATTAATAGTATTATCTATTTTAACAGGATCAAATTGCACCAGAGTTAGCTAGCAGCTCATCTTAGTCCATTGTCTCTGGGCAGGGAGGCTAAGAACAATATTCTGTTCTCTCCTGCTTCCTACTGGGCAGGCCCTCTGACCTGCCAGCAGCTGGACCTGTACTTCCAGAACCCCAGCTTCGCCATGGCAACCCTGCCCGAGGCCGAACCCTCCCGAGACCCACGCAGGAAGTACCGCAAGCTCCACCCCCTGGTGGCAGAGATAGTGGATGTGAGTCCCTGTGTGTCATTGAGCGGGTGGACTGTTTATAATCGTGATGCCATGTAGTCATTGAGCACATGGTTTTTGAAAGGGACGGGGTCGGGATGGGGTAGAGCATTCTCGAGAGGTTGCATGTTTAATTCGTTGCTCTGGATAAAAGCTCCTGTTAAACTAATGTGTTATTATTAACTGCATGGTGGTCAGTGGGACCTTCATCTAAAGTGTTGCTCACGGCGCTTTTCCTGTGTTTTGTTGTTGTTGTTGTTGTTTCAGACATGCCTCCAGATAGACCCGTCAGACAGGGTGACCTGCTGCCAGATACTGGGACACCGCTACTTCACCAAGGACCAGTTCCCTGAGAGGTGGGCATCTCCACATCACGATGGGTGGGGCGGAGAGGGAAGGGGGGAGGGGAGAGAGAGGGGGGGGGGGGGGAGAGGGGTGGGAGAGAGAGAGAGGGGGGGGGAGAGAGAGAGAGAGGGGGGGGGAGAGGGGGAGAGAGGGGGAGGGGGGAGAGAGGGGGAGAAAGGGAGGGGGGGAGAGAGAGAGGTGGGCAGAGAGAGAGGACATTTGAGTCACGCGCAGTCTCAGCCTCAGGACTCATGAACCATCATTCCATGCAGAGAACATGGTGTTCCGTACAGACATGATACCTGACCCTGTGCGTCCACAGGTGTGTCTGATTCATCATTCAGGACTCGACTGGCGGACACCCCCAAGGGTACCTCTGTCCTGCGTTTTTTTTTCTTCTTTTTGTCGGGCGTAGAGAGAGAGAGAGAGAGAGAGAGAGAGAGGGGGGCGTTGCCCTCATCATGACCGTGTGTTTTCTACTTCAGAAAGGCGTTGTTGTGTTTTGGTTGCTCTCTCACGGCAGGTTCATCCCTGAGATCCAGGCTCTTCTGGAGAAGGACGCCAGGATAAACAACACGCCCCGGAGACCCTCCAGCCTGCAGCAGGAGGAGCTGGCTGCAGACTCCTCCCCCAACTCCAGGAGACAATGGAAGGTACTGTGAACCAAAACAAGCCCCTCGGGTCAAGAAGTGGTCTGTTGCCAATTGTGTGTGTGTGTGTGTGTATGCGCCTGCGTCACCCTTAAACACACCCCTAAGATAGATACATTTAATATATAGCGTGATATGACGTGATAAGGATACGTTTCTTGATGGGTGCGGACGTCTTATCAGGAGCCAGAGAAGCAGAAGTGTGGGAAGAAGGAGAAGCCGTCCAGGGCGGCCAGAAGGCCAGAGAGGAAGGTGGCCGACAGCCCTACGACCCAGACCAGGGCCTCCACCCCAGAGCCCCCCTTGGACAAGGCCTCCACCCCCGCCACCATCACCATGCCCCCCATCAACACCTCCAACTACCGGTTCACCACAGGACACTCCTGCCTGGATCTCATCAAGACCAGGTCAGTCACCCAGGTTTGGACGACCAACAGCTGGCTGGCTTGAGAGACAAAAAACCCAGCTGACGTAATCACATGCCGGCGAGCTATCTGTTCCGAGAACGACGTTGCTGATGCGTTGTTCGTCCTCCGCCCAGCAGGGGCAGCGAAAGGCCCTGGTGCCGTTGCGTGTGCCGCTGCATGTGCAGGAAGGCCAAGCGGCTCCCCAGCCCAGCTGACCCGGCCGGAGGAACCGGCCTGGAGCCCGAAGACAACTCCTCTCAGGTGCAACTGACCTCTGACCCCTGCTATGCCTGCAAAACACCAGGGAGGTTTAGTCTGTGTGGTGGTTGGAGGGTGAGGCCTCTATAAGGCTGGCTGGGGCTCTGCCAAATCCTCTGGCGTTGTTTCCATGGCTACTATGGCCTGAGTGACTCAGCTCTCAGATATGTCAAGGTTTGGGAGAACCTCACTGGGCGCGTTCAGGAGAACAGAAGAGGAACAGAACAGGGAGTGGGGAGAGAGACATGCGCATCTGCGCCTTAGTGTAACAAACATGCTGCTTGTTTACTGCAATTGTCAGTCTCCTCAAAGTAGTGAATGAGTAATTAGTAAACGGGACTATACTAAGTACTCTTTAACCAAGTATGCTTTTTTTATTTATTTGTGTTTTATTGACTCGATGGATTGCCACACCCTGCAGCAAGTGGAGCTGACCTGCCTGGCAAAGAAAAAAGCGATGTCTATCAGGGACCTGCGACTCCCTGGGCTTCCTGTCTACCGCCACCAGGTGGAGCTCAAGCTCTCAGATGGTAAACCCAGTTGCTATGGTTTTCTCCTCCTCCAGCCAGCAGTCCTAATAATATCCATCCACCATTGTGCTTTTGTGCATGAAGGGCCTGCAGAGCTGCAGGGGCAGTTAGGGGTCCCACAACAACAAACTATTTTGGTTCCTCCAAAGGGTTTCAGGGGACGAAAAAAGACCTCACACCCACAGACTAATATAAACTGTGGGGCCTCTGGTGAGCTGCTATGAGCTAGTCACGAGGGGGCGGGTGGGGGGGGGGGGGGGGTCAACTCTGGTGCAGCCTGCCAGGTTGGAGCGAAGCCCAGGTGCAGAGACAAAAGAGGCCCTGCGATCCAGGAGGTTGGATTCATCTGTTTGTTTGTGGTTTGGGAGGTTATGAGATGTGGTTATCTGAAAGGGAATAGAGTGGAAGTACGGAATTGTTGGTTGCCGGCTTGACTGAGAAGTGTAAAGACCGAAACTGGGCATTGTTTGTGTCTAATAGTCAATTGAAAAGACAGAAATATATAGAGATAAAAAGAAATGTACTTCCCCTACATCCTCATCCCTTCATCCCTCAGCTTTCATCCAGACGGCCGACCCTGTGACCAGACTGACTGACTAATTAATTAATTAACAAAGATGAAAATGTCTGCGATTTATGTGTGTGCCTCTTCCCTGGTCTTTGATGGTCTGGCTGTCCACTGGGGGGCAGTGTGGAGCTGGGGGCTGTGTCTTAGCGTGTTAAGGCTTTTGTTTTGTGTTTTTTGTCAAAACAGGCAAGGATGTGTCATCCACAGCCTCACACACACTCAAACACACCCCATGTCTGCATGCACACACACACACACACACACACACATGTACATAATCTAGCACACAGACATAAACATACACAAACACACATATGCATGCATAAGCATACACACACAAACACACATATGATTACACACAAACGCACACACACACACACACACACACACACAGTGACATTCTTGTCTGGTATTTTGGTTACAGTCAAGCCTGCCAAGCATTCGAGGAAAGAGCAGAGCAAAGAAGATTCCAGAATACCTTCATTATTGTCTTTCGACTTCCCAGACCAAGGCAGTAAGTAGGTACGTATCTGACAAGGAGACAGGTTGGTGCTGTTGGAATGATCCCATTACCTGCTCTCTCAAAGGTAAAGCAAACTGTCATTCTAGAATAACGGTAAAACCCCATGGAAACGTTCTAGAACAAAGTTTGAGGTCAATATTGTTGCCATGTTTTTTTTTTTTTTTCAGGTTCTGAAAAAGCAAATCGGATGAGCTGCGCCATCCTGTTAATCAGACAATAAACTCAGTGATCCCTTCTATCAAACACTGAACATATAAAAAACAATCGCTGCTGACAATAAATGTTCTGGATACATTTCCAGTTTGATGCAGTGCTTTTTTACACAGCTGCAACCAACATTTTTTATTTATTATTATGAATAAATCAAATCTAATATCCCGCCTTTGAAATGTCTAAATATTTCTAAAGACTTTCTAAATAATCAGGTTTTTAATTGGGAAATCAATTATTTATTTTTTTATCAGTATTAAACAAAGCGACATTTACGCATTAATACGTATTTAATTTGGTCCTTGTGAGAGTTGATATGTAGATTACAGGCAACCAACAAGTGGAGTTAAAAACTTTTATCCAGGAATGTGTCCATATATACCGTACAGCTACACTGATCTCCGCCACTGCGTGGCTTTTCAAAGGAGACCAATAAAAAGGCAGAGATTTCTTTCGACTGACCAATCACATGGCAGCATTCGTCGGTCTTGTCATTCTATTTCTAGAGGAGCGGCGGAGGGTGGGATGCACCGACAGCTGACGTCTTCAGTATCCGCATATTTCAGTCCATTTTCCCCTTTCAGTCTTCTTAGACACAAGTATCTGGACGCTGCCGGTTGATTGATGCATCTTTTAACAGTTACCAGTTAAGACTGTGTTCGGTGTATTCGGAAGAATTTTGAGTTTTTTTTCGATCGAATCACTGTACATTACCGCTCTCTCTAGTGTCAGAAATGGACGAAAAGCTGTTTACGAAGGAAATTGATTTGTGGATTGAACAACTCAACGAATGCAAACAGTTGTCAGAGAACCAAGTCAAAACACTTTGTGAGAAGGTAAGAGTTGTTTAAGTTTGAACTCTAAAGTAGACAATCATAAATTCAGAGAATATAGCCTAGTTGTCATCACCTGGTTGTCACTTAGGTAAAAGTTACCCACTTTTCCATTGGTAAACAAGCGATTCGGACCATTCCATATACTCCGGTGACTGAAGTCATTCTGTTTTCGGGAATGATATTCGTTACAGTATCACAGTGTAGCTTTTCCAGAACTTATAAGCAGACATTCTTAAAATGGCGTCTGTGTGGTGTGACATTACACTGAACATTTTTTTTTTTTGAAAGCTGTGAGATTTAAATGTTCCTCAATACTGCCTGTTTAGGTTGCACATCTTGGAAGCCATTTAATTTTGAAATGAATAGTAACTTATTGTGTAGTTGGGTTAGCTTTGGAGTGTATTGGTACAACAGCAACTTTGTGCCAGGCAACTAGGGAGAATGCAAACCACATACCAAGTTTACTACCAACTAATTCAACTTCACTGGGAGTCCCTCTAGGAAGAAATATGCTCTCATCCAGATACTACACAACGAACAATTTAATAACAGTAAATGTAGACTATGGAAATGCCCGCTGATACGATGGTCTCAATGAAGAATATGAAACCTCGAAGTTGCTTTGGACTGAAGCAGGAGACCACTAAAGTAAAATAACAAACTCACTGTCAATCTCTTAGCGACATAGCGGAGCAAAGCAGTGTAACGGTTTGACAGGGTCTCACTGTAAACAGGAGAGGGCCACAACTAGGTCAAACGGAAAGTCTCCTAATTTCTCTTCATTATCCAATCTGGACCGAGCTGGTATGTATGTCAGAGGCCCAGACAAGGCCAGTGCCCAGCACTGTAGCTTGTGGAACTTCAGTCTGTGTGGGTCTGGTCTGAGCTGGGATTTGACCTCAATCTCTCCTGACTGTCTTTTTTACTACACAGACGGTGCACTGTGGCACCTCAGTTCCCAGGCTTAAGAGTTGTCTGCACGTAAACCTCGATTTGTTTACTGTAAATCCATCCTCAGCGGGTTGTTGCGTACAGTAGGACACTCCATTCAGGGTCCAAGCAGAGCACCAGAGCTCTTGACAACAGCATCATCATGTTAATGTAAACCATGACCACACCATTGCCCTGAAAACATACAGGTAGCCTAAGAAAATGCACCTGTTGTTGTTATAATATAGGTGACTCTCCCTCATGGGATCCAATGTGTGGGTTCCAGAATGCTTGTTATGGTGTGTTCTAGAATGCTTGTAATGATGCATTCCAGAAAGGTAGTTATGATGTGTTACAGAATAATAGTTGTGTTCCAGAATGGTTGTTGTGATGTGATCCAGAATGGTTGTTGTGATGTGTTCCAATGCAGAAGGGTGAAGAGGTCCCATCCCCCCTGTGTTGGACTGATGTATTCGGCAGAATGCGTTGCCGTGGTATAAATAGCCCCGGATGGGATTGATTCTGGCTTGCATCATCATATTGTTGCTAGGCGACGTGATTTAAGTGAACTGTGGCGTTCAGGCAGGCTTTCTGTTCTGGAGCTAGCGGTTGGAGGAAGGCAAACGTGAACGTTCAATTACAATAATATAAATCTACATTCTGGAAGAGCTTAAAGACTGTTTCTAACTCTGGGGAGGAGTGTGTTCAATTGACATCCATTCTAGTGCTAGGGGGTGAGACTAGCCATAACGCTCATTTCTGTTTTCAAGCTAAAACGTCTCTTAGACAACATGGTGTTCTCCAGATGCCTCGTTTCAGGGGCTTGTTGTGATCTCAGATCAGCTGTTTGTGGTGGTGTGTCACCTGATCATGCCATAACTACAAATCTGATGATTCAGCCATCGCCCGGGAACAGGAGAGTTGTTTAGTTCAGTCATCATGAGGTCATAATTGAACCCTTCCTAGATAAGTAAGCACCATTTCTTTTGTTTTACATCAGCCGCTCCCCGTGGAACCTTGTGACCATGGGGATGATTGCCGCAGGCCAATTGATGACTTCACACAGTCAGCAAGTGTTCTGTTTACCCTGTGATGTCACAGTAGGCTTAAGGTTCAAAGAGGGGGGGGAGGGGAGGGGGAGTCATTCATTGACCAGAGTAGTATCCATGTAGATTGTGGCAAATAACTACAGGTCAGCAGCGTCTAAAGTGACTTGAGAACTGAAATACCCCCAAGACAAGTGGGCAATTCTTAGAACGAGCTTGCATCAGTGACCACAGACTGTACCCTGTAAGAATTCTGCCAGACGTTTTTTTTCTATTTTCTATTTCCAACCAGAGTGTTTGGTTGGCTGGGATAGGTGGGTATGGATAGGGGTGGGGACAGGGGTAGGGGTGGAGACATGAACAGGGGTGCTTTGAAAGTCCCGCCATGCGTCATGTGTCATGGCGTGGAGAGAGGGGATTGTTTGGAAGCGTATGTAGGTCATCACTGGCCTGGTCAGGAGCGCTGAGTCGCCCATCTGGCTCTGTGGTGTGCTCACACTCACATCCTCTGTCTCTCTGTCTCTGTCTCTCTCTCTCTCTCTCTCTCTCTGTCTCTCTCTCTGTCTCTGTCTCTGTCTCTCTCTCTCTCTCTCTGTCTCTCTCTCTCTCTCTGTCTCTCTCTCTCTCTGTCTCTGTCTATCTCTCTGTCTCTCTCTCTCTGTCTCTCTCTCTCTCTGTCTCTCTCTCTCTCTCTCTCTCTGTCTCTCTCTCTCTGTCTCTGTCTCTTTACATCTGTCTATCGAGTCACCTCCATCCCTCCTTTCCCCATCCTGCCCTGGTCAGAGGGCAACCTGGGTCTAACTCGCAAACTAAACCGAGCTCTCTCCTCTCCTCATTCCTCTCCTGCTGTGTTAAAGTGGATCAGTGCTCTCCAAAGTTCCCCTGACTCCTTCCCCCTCTGATCCATATCCACACCCACAGATGGACAGCCTGGCCAACTAATGCCCCTTAAAATGAGAGCCACCAGGTTAACATTTGTTTAAGGCTCAGGCCTTTGCTGCTAACTGTGAGAGAGAGGCAGGCAGACACAGACTGACAGATGGCGAGAGAGAGAGGGAGATATGTATTGGCAACAAACACGATCGTCCAGTTCATTCCCGCGTGTGTTTACCAACGACGACACTCCCTGTTCTTAGCGACTCGAGTCTTTCGGAGAAGAACTAACTCTCCACCAGCACACCAGAGGGACAGTTATTCCCCAGGGGTGCTCTGCACCCTGTGACCCCACCAACTCGCCAGGGATCTCTACCCTCCAACTCTGATGCATTTACAATCTCTCATTCGACCCGGGGGGGGGGAGTGTATTCCTGACCTTTGACCGTTGAAACACAGACTCATGGTTCATCCACTGCAGGCCTGCAGGCTGGACACCAAGCAGAAGGAACGAACGTGGAGATGCGCTGACCTTTCTTAGCTCAGTGGCGCTTCGCCATCAGGGATGTTCAAAGTTCAAATTGCCCCCTGGTTCGCCACGTTGCATAAAAGCTTCCGCCAAGCGAACACGCAGTATTACAATCATTATTCGGACGATATCACCTCTCCCTTCTCCCCTCCCCCAGGCTAAGGAGATCCTGACCAAGGAGTGCAACGTGCAGGAGGTCCGATGTCCGGTCACGGTGTGCGGGGACGTCCACGGCCAGTTCCATGACCTGATGGAGCTGTTCCGGATCGGGGGGAAGTCCCCCGACACCAACTACCTCTTCATGGGGGACTACGTGGACCGGGGCTACTACTCTGTGGAGACGGTCACACTCCTGGTGGCTCTCAAGGTGAGGGACGGCCACTTGCTAGGACCCTAGGGCAGTGGTTCCCAATCCTGGTCCTCGGGGACCCCCTGCCCTGCAAGTTTTAGATATTTCCCTGCTCCAACACACCTGATTCAAATAAATGGGCCTGATAATCAACCATTCATTTGAATCAGGTGTGTTTGAGCACCACTGCTCTAGGGGAAGTGTTACATGGTTATTGTCGCATGTGGTCGCACTGTTGCCTGAGATGTGGTCACTGTGCCTGGTAAATACAGACCATTCCTTGACTGACACCACCAAAATATCCTCAACTGGCGTACGTTCTATATCCGTTATTTGTTTAGCCTTCGCTATGTAACTAACACGTGAAGAGGCTTAAATACCGCGGATTAATGTGTGTTCAGATCAGACGAGCTCCTCTCATATACTGAGGGAAGGGTATTTTTAGACCTGTATGCTGGGTTTGGCCTTGATCCTAGGTGAGGTACAGGGAGCGCATCACGATCCTGCGGGGGAACCACGAGTCGCGTCAGATCACTCAGGTCTACGGCTTCTACGACGAGTGCCTCAGGAAGTACGGCAACGCCAGCGTGTGGAAGTACTTCACTGACCTGTTCGACTACCTGCCCCTCACCGCCCTCGTGGACACCCAGGTAGCATAGACGCCGTCACTGTTCCAGACTACAAGCACATTATAAAAGAGATTGAGGAAATTATGGATTTTTATTTCATTCATTCATTCATTTGAAAACATCCTGTTCATCTCCATTTCCTGTTTGAATTGAGCAGTGACCTCTGACCTCTGTTCTCCTCAGATCTTCTGTCTCCATGGAGGTCTGTCGCCGTCCATCGACACGCTGGATCACATCCGAGCCCTGGACCGCCTCCAGGAAGTCCCGCACGAGGTATACGACTCACTTCCTCCCCCCAGCAACACCGGCTCTGCCCATCCCATTGACTTGCTGGGAAGTTAAAAAGACACATATCTGACTCTCCTTCACCTCCCTCCACTCATCTCCCCCACCTATCCTTTCACCTATCTCTTTCCTCTCCCCCCCCATTAACCCCTCTTCCCTTCCCTCTCTTCCCTCTCTTCCCTCTCCTCCTCCAGGGCCCCATGTGTGACCTGCTGTGGTCAGACCCGGATGACCGGGGCGGCTGGGGCATCTCTCCCCGGGGGGCGGGCTACACCTTCGGCCAGGACATCTCCGAGACCTTCAACCACGCCAATCGGCTCACCCTAGTGTCCCGGGCCCACCAGCTGGTCATGGAGGTGAGGTCTGGGGCCCGCGCAACGCCTGATGGGCCTTCACGAGCCCATCAGCCTCTTTCTCCCTCTGGAGGTCTCTATGGGGGCCTCTATACCTCCTATGGGGCCCATTTTATGGGGGGCGTCTATGGGGCTTATATGAATCGATATCAGCTGCTCTCTTGGCCAGCAAACAGATGTTTGTGTTAGTAGTTATTAAGTTGGGTTTGAGTGGGTTGGCCTGGTGTTCTCTCCTCTCCACTGGAGATGTCACATGACTCAGTGGTTTCTAGATTTGTTGCCAACTCCTTTCTGTCTTGTCTCTCACCAGGGTTACAACTGGTGTCACGAGAGAAACGTGGTAACGATTTTCAGCGCCCCCAACTACTGTTATCGCTGCGGTAACCAGGCTGCTATTATGGAACTCGACGACACCCTCAAATACTCTTTGTAAGTGTTCTAGAGGGCTGATGTCCAACGGCTGAGCCTGAAGCTGCCACTTGATGACGCGTTACGCTTCCAGCACTGTGCTGGATGTGTGTACTTGAATTACATGGGCTCAGAGGAGGAGGATAAAGGAAATAAGTGATGATCATTTCAAATGAAAACTCTGTTGATGATTGAGTGCGAAGATGCACGATAAACTTCTCAGGGAAATTACTGATCTCCTGTGTTCTTTCCACCCCCCCCTGCCCCCACCCTCTCTCTGTCTCCCCCCCCCCCACCCTCTCTCTGTCTCCCCCCCTCCCCCACCCTCTCTCTGTCTCCCCCCCTCCCCCCACCCTCTCTCTGTCTCCCCCCTCCCCCACCCTCTCTCTGTCTCCCCCCCCCACCCTCTCTCTGTCTCCCCCCTCCCCCTCCTCTCCGTCTCCCCCACAGCCTGCAGTTCGACCCTGCTCCTCGTAGAGGAGAACCCCACGTCACCCGACGAACCCCGGACTACTTCCTGTAAACCCAGACGACTTCCTGTGTGCCCACACTACTCCCCCGTAAACACTCCCCTGGTTTGTACAGTTCCCTATCTCCACAATGTCCTCCAGTACCTTCAGCATCCTGACGCCCAGCCTGGACTGGGCGACACCGTAACCGTGACAACGTACAAAATCTACGCTTCACACCAAGAGGCTGTTTATAAGCTGACTGAAAGCCCCTGTGCACATGGACCAAAGGGTGTGTGCCATATTGACTGTTGAGAGGGTGAAGACTCCTGGTGAAGATCACCACGGTAGAGATGTAGACAATGATTTCACAGTTTCCTGTGCTGGTCTTCTTGGTCCATCACAAGATGAGAAAGCACAATTGAAGCTATACAACAGTTTTTTTTATCCCAATGTACCATTGTTTTTAAATCCCTTCATTTTCAGATTCTCTAAATCTGAGAGATGATTTTTTATTTTTTAAGCGGAAGCATTGTAATATAAGTCAGAGGAAGCTGAAGACTTTCATACCAAAAGGTTTTCTTTGTTGTCTTTTTTTATTTTGAGTGACTCAAACAATTTTTAATCTGGGTCTTGTCAAATGCACTACAGAGACACTATGTTCTGATATATAGCGGACAGAAAATAATATTCCATGGTTGAAATCACACTCACTTTCTCATTTTTGATGACGATGTCTGTATTGACGGATCCAAAATAAAAAAATTGCTCCTTTACCAAGTGTGCTGTGTTCTTCCACCTGTTTCTATGACTTCACTTTAAAAAAAAAACACTTGCTATGCATACGATCAGTTGGGACGTTTTGAATTTGTCTAACAAGAATCCCTATTGCATTGTACTATTAACGATCTGGGGCCGTATTCACAAAACTAAACGTATTCACCAAAAGTAGCTCCAAACTTGACGATTTCTGAGAAACTCCAAAAGAGAGGTGAGCGGAGGAACACAAAAGGTTGCCTCCTCCCTCTCCCTCCATCAGCTGCAGTTACTCCTCCAGCCACCAGAGGGAGCTATACATCCACTAGGTGGCAGAGGCAGCAAAGGACAGTGGAGAGTGACTGTCAACAAGTGACGTGAAAGAAGCAAAAGGTAAAGAGACAGAGGTCCTCAAAGGCCATCTCTCCAATGTGATCCTCCAGGCCCAGCCTACCTCTAACCCAGTCCTGGTTATTCCAAGCCCCTACCCCTTCCTCTGCTATAACCCAGCCCTGAGAGGCAGAGAGAGAGGCAGAGAGAGAGAGAGACAGTGAGGCACAAACAGAAAGATAAACCAACAGAGAACAAAAGAGAAGAAGTGATTGATTTGATTGGGGGGGGTCAAATGGCTGAGCGGTTAGGGAATCGGGCTACCAATCAGAAGGCCGCCGGTTCGATTCCAAGCCGTGCAAAATGACGTTGTGTCCCTGGGCAAGGCACTTTACCCTACTTGCCTCAGGTGGAATGTCCCTGTACTTATTGTGAGTCGCTCTGGATAAGCAAGTCTGATAAATGACTAAATGTAAATGTAAATGTGTTGGGGAAGGATGTTAACCCCGTCACGGGTGTGTGTGTGTGTGTGTGTGTGTGTGTGTGTGTGTGAGGAGAGTCCACACACACACACCTCCTGTCCTCCTGACTCACAGTCATGTCCTTGTCAATCATCTCTCCAGGGGTCGGCCAGTTGTTTGCGTCCCCAAAGTCTCCAACCTGGCAACACAACAGACCACAGTGTTAACACACACTGTCCAACCTGGCAACGCAACAGGGTTAGGGTTAGTCCATCCTACTCCAAATGACACCTGCTTTGTTTTCCAATTCCATCAGCATTTAGTCTTGAAACTTGTTTGAGAAACTTGCCTTGTACCTGGAGCCTTATTCACAAAACATTTTATATTACCAAGGAGTTCTCCTGCAATAGCAGTTGCATTAAGGCACCGTAATAGGCGTTATTTTGTTGCTATTGCTGCCCAGTTTAAGAACACAGTACATACTTCTTATAAAACATATCTAAGATTGCTTACACTTATTATCTCAACTACCTACCTTTACGACTAATATTGAAGGGCAGGAAGGGTATCTGTTAACACAAGCTTTGCATGCGAGCCTAATGTAAGTAAGCGCTCCTCCTCTCCCTCAGTGAAGCAGGTCTCTCCTAAGCACATAGCCTCCATGTTCAGGAGAGATCAGGGCCCATTGCAATCTCCTACTATACTGAACACCTCGAGCTGTAATGTGGACTGTATTTGACTTCAAATTAATGGTTACCTTATACTAACAAAAAACTATTTAATAATTTAATATACATATTGGGTATATAACAATAACATCAATATGAAACATTTATAAATTAATTGAGACAATTTGTTGTCTCACTAAGTAAATATCGATACAGGCAATATCCTAACCACCCCCATTCGTTCTCTCCTTTGACAAAGCGTTGCCGGCCAGAGAGTTCCAGTGGTTGCCTGCTTCGGTCGGGCCCTGTTGACGTTTAACATTTATCTCTGGATCTGCTGTTAATCATTCATAGTAAGTACTAAACATGTCTCGGAAGCTCTAGAAACTTATATTTAAAAGGATATTATGAACGATGTTTAAATATGGGTAAATATATAACGTTAATATGAGTATCAGAAATACGGTTGCTAAGAGGCCTTGCTTGCTGACAACGCTACTGTGTGGCTAGCCAACGTCGTTAGCTCTACTTACATAGCCAGCTAGCTAGTGTTAACTTGATCAGTGGAAGTCAATTAAATATTAGGGTTGGAAGACATATCTTTCCATTATCTCAAGAGTTGCCAGTTTTACTTGTATTGTTATCTATCATCAATCGAACTGTAATGGAAGTTAGCTTGCGAAAGTGTCATGCTAGAAATTAAGCGGTACAGTACAGAGATAGCGAGTGAATTGTTGTCATGCAGGATAGCTAATCAACATAGCACGCCAGCTAACCAGTCAACAACAGTGAAAACGAATTAAGTTTTCCTTGTCATTTATTTTCTCAGATGCCTACCATTAAACTGCAAAGCTCTGACGGGGAGATATTTGAGGTGGATGTTGAGATAGCGAAGCAGTCTGTCACGATCAAGACAATGTTGGAAGGTAAGTTATCACCCATTCTGCATTATGTATTGAGGTCGAATGCTTGGAAAGGTGGTTTATTTAGTTAGCTAAAGTGAAATAAATCACTGCACGCGGTGATTACCTGTGTCCTTCCGGCCGACAGATCTGGGTATGGACGACGAAGGGGATGACGACCCCGTCCCACTCCCAAACGTTAACGCAGCCATCCTCAAAAAGGTAAGCCAGCGGCCTCACCTTGAAACACGTAACACATTTGAACTCCGTAGACACAATAAGGATTGAGATAGAGATGTGTGGAGATTTCAATTTGAATTATTTAGCTAACAGACGTACACACAGCGCATTTTTTAAAATTCTTCCCATTGGCACTTATTTGGTTTTCTCAATGTATGCTTCATGTTTTGGCTACCTGCAATGTTTTTGGGGCTATCTCGTTGTCATGATCAGTGACCTATGCACTTTTGTAACGCTCTCTCTTGGAAGTTGCTTTGGATAAAAGTGTCTGCTAAATGAATACATGTAAATGTGTCAAATCCTGGTCATAGGGAGTGAACGTTCCGGAACATTCTAGGAATCCAGAACCTAGTCCCAGACTGTGGTCTGTGTTGTGTTGTGGCAGGGTAGACCTCCTACAGAGAGACAAGCTGTCACCCTTTTAAGCTTGTTTCCTCACATCGTGTGTGTCTGTGTGTGTCGAGGTGTGAGACGGGCAGTTATTGGTCCACAGGGACCATCTCTCAGGCTGTAGGACAAAACCATGCAGATTATTGCGTTGTAACAAGGTGTCATTATTTGAGCATGAATTCACTTACAGACACCCCGTCACAACAACATTCCCTGCATGCCTTGGAACAGTGGTTCCCAACCCTGGTCCTCGGGGACCCCCTGTCCTGCATGATTTAGATGTTTCCCTTCTCCAACACCCCTGATTCAAATGAGTGGGTTGTTCGCCAGCTCTGCAGAATCCTGCGTATGACCATTTATTTGAATCAGGTGTGTTGGAGCAGGGAAGCATCTAAACCATGCAGGACAGGGGGTCCCTGAGGACCAGGGTTGGGAACCACTGCCTTAGAATCAAATCAAATGTATTTGTATAGCCCTTTTTACACACAAGCATGTCACAGAGGGCTTCACATACGCCCATAGAACTGCCCCTCAACCAACCTAAACCCTCAAGGAAGACAAGGAAAAACTCCCAGAAATACAGATGACTGCTTGTGCCTCACTCTGTCCTGTGTGTGTGTGTGTGTGTGCGTCCAGGTGATCCAGTGGTGTACCCACCACAAAGACGACCCCCCTCCCCCAGAGGACGATGAGAACAAGGAGAAGAGGACGGACGACATCCCCGTCTGGGACCAGGAGTTCCTCAAGGTGGACCAGGGAACCCTCTTTGAGCTCATCCTGGTGGGTCTCTCTCTCTCACACACACACACACACACACACAGCATATGGTACATAACGGCGCTTGCATGTGTGGCTATCCTCTTCCCCGGCCATCTCTGCTGTGGCTGGTGAACCTAGAGCAGGTCACGGTGGTAGAAGGGGTTCTGGGTTGAGCAACAGTCTCAGTGCTGGCGGGGGGGGGAGGCGGGGGGGGGGGGGGCAGTGCGAGGCGTCTGGTCCTGTAACTCTAGCCTGCCGTGTCGTTGGAGAACACGAGCCTGTTTACCAGACCACCATTCCGGGTTACAGAGCCTCCACCTTGACTTTGTCAGACACAGTCCCTCTCCTCCTCCTCCTCCCTAACTCTGTTTCCCCTCCCTTCTCACGGTGACCCCGCCCCCTCCCTTTTTCTGTGCCCCTCAGGCTGCCAACTACCTGGACATCAAGGGGCTCCTGGACGTGACGTGTAAGACTGTGGCCAACATGATCAAGGGCAAGACCCCGGAGGAGATCCGGAAGACCTTCAACATCAAGAACGACTTCACGGAGGAGGAGGAGGCCCAGGTACGCCTCTCAGAACACCTGGCTTTCATCTGTCCCTCCCTCCTTCCCTCCCTCCCTCTCTTTATCCACACATCTCCCTCCCTCCCTCTCTTTATCCACCTCCCTCCCTCCCTCCCTCTCTCTTTATCCACCTCCCTCCCTCCCTCTCTCTTTATCCACACATCTCCCTCCCTCCTTCCCTCCCTCCCTCTCTTTATCTCCCTCCCTCCCTCCCTCTCTCTTTATCCACACATCCCCCTCCCTTCCTTCTAACCTGTGTCTCCTCTGCAGGTACGCAAGGAGAACCAGTGGTGTGAAGAGAAGTAGAGGACACTACCAGCTGAGAGGGTTCCCCCCCCCCACACACACACTGGCACTGTTCATACTGTTAATATTTACACTCTGTAGAACTAGAGGCAGACGCCCCCCCCCACACCCATACTCCATAGCATGGCTGTTTCCATCGCTTCTGTGGTGCAGGATCATTTAAATAAAGGCTTGTACCTGTTTTACTTCACACGCTTCACTTCACCTTGAATATAAGTTTAGTCTGGTCCATTTTCTCCCCTCTCTCTCTCTCCCCCCTGCCCCTCTGATTTCAAGATTAGATGCATTCTGCCCAGTTTTGAATTGCTCTGATTGTCTTTTATACTGGACAGGGTCATTGTTTTTGTTGTTGGAAGTCAACTGAGAAAATTGTTTTTTGTTGTTGTTGACAAATGAGCCCAGTGCTAATTGTTTTGTAAAAGCAGGCTCTTTGTGGTGTCCTCTCTCCGTCACATGAAGGGGACGATTGGCTCGAGGGTATTCTGTACGGGGTGAAATGTGTGTAAACATGTCCTGTGACTGGAAATAGCTGTGTCTGTTGCAGGCGAAATGTTGTCCTCGGAAAACTTTTTTTTTTTTTTTTTTTTTTTTCTGAGTTTTGCTTTGAAGGTGACATTTAGGAATATCAACCATTATAAGTTCCAGAAGTAAATGAAATAAATACAAAAAAAAAAAACTGTTGTTTCATTATTTGTAGAGCTTGTAGGCTTTTGATGCCAATCTACACAATCACACACTTCAACAACTGGAAGCCATAATTCTCCTTCAAAAACATTTGTCCAAAATAAAAAGAACAATTACACCGATTTTGAAAATACTTTAATACATCAAAACAAAAATAAGTATTACATGAAAGACAAAGTCATTCAATGTGTAAAAATGACAGACTGGAAAGTGGAATATGAAAAATAACCGTGACAAATGTCACGTGAGGGTGCCATAATTCCCGGGACTACGGTGCACCCTAGTGGACAAAAGTAGAACGGACAACACAGCCCTTCGCTGCACACAGGAAATGTATGCTGTGCGTAAACTGGGATTGATGCAGAAAGCAAAGCTGTAAAATTAAGTCATAGTTTGGCACGTGTTTTTGGTACACTTAGTTAAAACATGCACAAGCTACAAAACATGAATATACATTGCTGAACGGTGTAAACTTTGGCAGAGAACGCAAACTTCTGCACAAACAATTTTTTCTCTTCAAGGACAGAAACATAACATTTGTATTGCTTTTTTAAGAAACGGTGGCAATTTAATAGAGTCTACAGAAACATTTTTGTAACCCTTTTCTATTCATTTTCTTTTACATAAAAACATATAAAGGTTTAATTATATATATAGGGAATTCCACATTTATAAACTTTACAACACAATGAAATATAGTACCCATTTGGTCCTGGACAGCACAACTTTCAGTCACACATTGGCAGTTTATC
>NC_140380.1:8592500-8602500 GCF_054491055.1 Hypomesus nipponensis | reverse complement strand
AGTGGAGCTGGGCCGCAGGGCTCGTGTGTGCGGGGGGGGGAGTGGCCGGGTGGCAGGAGGGGGCGGGGCTTACGTAGTTGTCGCGTGCGGACCAGCTGGGGTAGAGCTGCATGTGCAGTTGTCTCTCCTTCCTGGCGAGCTCGTAGTACTTAGCTTGCTCCTCGCGGGTCAGCGCGTGCCACTGTGGGACACACACGCACAGACACACGCACAGACACACACACACACAGACACACACACACACACAGACACACACACACACACACAGACATACATGTACATTTGAATAAGACACTCCAGTACAAATATGACCAAACCGAATACAGCTTGTGTGCGTGAGCAGATAGGTGTGTGTGTGTGTGTGTGTGCGTACCCTCCTCCCGAGGATCTGGTTGATGGCTGCGCTCTCCTTCAGGGTGCACTCTGCGATCACCTTGGCCCTCATCTCCTTCATGTACAGCATGAAGGCGTTCAGCGGCTTCTTTATCACTGGCTTCTTAGGCTCCTTCTCCCTCTTAGGGTCCTGGTGTGGCTTACTGGGGGAGGAGGGAGAGGAGGGAGGGAGAGAGATGAGGGGCAGGTGAGAGGGAGAGACAGGACAGGGCGTGTGATGACAGGAGGGGAGGAGTGAGGAGAGGAGGAGAAGAGAGGAGGGGAAGAGAGGAGGGGAAGAGAGGAGAGAGGAGAAGAGAGGAGGAGAAGAGAGGAGGGGAAGAGAGGAGAGAGGAGAGGAGAAGAGAGGAGGGGAAGAGAGGAGAGAGGAGAGGAGAGAGGAGGAGAAGAGAGAGGGCATCGTGCAGCCTGGGTACTTACGCGTACATGTTCCTGTCGTACTGCTCCTGCTCCTGCTTGCCTGTGTGGGGCACGATGGCCGGGTGGGGGATGCCTGTGGGGTGCATCCCTGAGGGGCCCAACATCAGAGAGTGAGAGAACCTGCAGGGAAGAGAGAGAGAGAGAGAGAGAGAGAGAGAGAGGGGGGGGGGGAGAGAGACTATCAGTACCACAGTGAAGCTGTACTCTGAGCTGAGGCAGAAGCAAGCGCTGGTCCCAGCAGCAGCACAGGCCCCGGCCTCCCGCCAGCCTCCACCAGAGGGCGCTGTGACCACAGGCTGAGGCCGGCGACAGGCCGCGGGAAGCTGCCGGAGGCTCTTCTTGAACGGGTCGCTTCTCGGACACAGGGCCGCAGGGCCGCAGGGATGACATGTGGCGTCATCTGAAAGCGAACCAGGCTGGGGGAGGCTTGGAGCTGGAGAAGGCTGGGGGGGAGGCTGGAAGCTGGGAGAGGGTTGGAAGGTGGGGGAAGCAGGGCAAGGCTGAAGGCTGGGGGGAGGCTGGACACTGGGGGAGGCTGGGAGGTGGGGGTGTGTCTCTCCAGTCCCAGAGATTAGCAGCTGAAGCAGCTAAACTCTCTGTACACACACACACACACACACACACTGGCTGAATGGGCTCTCAGTGTGTGGAGGGAGGGGCGCCCTCTGCAGAAGCTTGGCTGGCAGGGGGGGGGGGGGGGCGGGTACGGTACCTGGAGTAGGAGGAGGTGCTGGGGAGGGAGGAGGAGGAGTAGGGCGGTCTGTATCCACATGAGGACAGCTGATAGACAGGCGGACTCTGCCTGTGAGGGGGGGGGGGGGGGGGCAGGGGGCACAGAGTTGAACTGCACTGCAGCTTCGACCTCCATACACACACACACACACACACACTCTGTCTGGGAGGCGTCTACAGGGCTGGGGTCTAGTTTGAGATCTGTGTTATAGATCTGTGCGTTGTAGATGTAGGTCTCTGTAGTGTGTGTGTTCCATGGGTGGAGGAGGAGATGAAGGGAGGGGGGCCTTCGTATGCAGAGACTCTTCCTGCCCCCCCCGCCCCCCCCCCCCCAGGCCTCTAGGAGATGGGGGGGGGGGGGCGGAGCAGAGCTGCTCTCTCTCAGGGGGTGAGGGGTTCACATGGTAACACCCCGGACAAAAGGCCCAGTTAGGACACATATCCTCCCCTACACCTCCCCCTCCCCTCTCTCTCTCTCTCTCTCTCTCTCCCCCCCCCCTCTCTCTCTCCCCCCCCCCCCCTCTCTCTCTCTCTCTCTCTCTCTCTCTCTCTCACACACACTGTAGTGGTGCATGTCGGGGAGGGACACTACACACAGTTGTCCCCTCTGGTCGAGCAGAACCCCCCCCCCCCCCCCCCCCGGGGTCCCGGGGCATATGGTGCCCTGTGAGGGACACACCACAACCGCCACATTGCCATGACAATGGAGGCCAGTGGCTTGACATTTCCTGTTTAACACCCTCTAATCCCCCCCCACCCCCCCTCAAACAAACGGCTGACTCCAAGACAAACAAACAAACAAGGTCTGAGCCGGGAAGATTACTTATTAAGACAATCCCACCGCGTCACCAAGGCGACGGCTCGGTCGGAGAAGACGAGAGCGTGTTTCTGTCGCAGAGACTCAGGAGATCAGAGAAAGTCTGTACTGAGGGAGGGAGGGGAGGGAGGGGAGGGAGGGAGGGAGAGAAGGGGAGAGAGAGAGAGAGAGAGAGAGAGAGAGAGAGAGAGAGAGGGGGAGGGAGGGAGGGACAGAGGGAGAGTGTGTGTGTGCGCATGTGTGGGGGGGTCATGTGTGTCTATATATGGTTGTGTGTCTATACATGTGCATGTATCTATGCGTATAAGTGTGTGTGTGTGTGTGACTGAGAGCGTGTGTGTGGGTGTGTGTGAGTGAGAGCGTGTGTGTGAGTGTCTGTGAGTGAGAGCGTGTGTGTGAGTGTGTGTGAGTGAGAGCGTGTGTGTGGGTGTGTGTGAGTGAGAGCGTGTGTGTGAGTGTGTGTGAGTGAGAGCGTGTGTGTGAGTGTGTGTGAGTGAGTGAGAGCGTGTGTGTGAGTGTGTGTGAGTGAGAGCGTGTGTGTGAGTGTGTGTGAGTGAGAGCGTGTGTGTGAGTGTGTGTGAGTGAGAGCGTGTGTGTGAGTGTGTGTGAGTGAGAGCGTGTGTGTGAGTGTGTGTGAGTGAGAGCGTGTGTGTGGGTGTGTGTGAGTGAGAGCGTGTGTGTGAGTGTGTGTGAGTGAGAGCGTGTGTGTGAGTGTGTGTGAGTGAGAGCGTGTGTGTGAGTGTGTGTGAGTGAGAGCGTGTGTGTGAGTGTGTGTGAGTGAGAGCGTGTGTGTGAGTGTGTGTGAGTGAGAGCGTGTGTGTGAGTGTGTGTGAGTGTGTGTGAGTGTGTGTGAGTGTGTGTGTGTGTGAGTGTGTGTGTGAGTGTGTGTGTGTGTGAGTGTGTGTGTGAGTGTGTGTGAGTGTGTGTGTGTGTGAGTGTGTGTGTGTGTGTGTGTGTGTGTGACACAGAGAGAGTTACTCACCAGCCCATAGAGGGGGGGATCTGCCCCACTCCCCCAGGGGGAAGAGGGTAGAAGCCTGAGATGTCCTGGGACTGGGGCCTGTGAATACCTGGAGGAGAGGAGGAGGACAGGAGGAGGGGAGGAGGAGGAGGAGAGGAGGAAGAGAGGAGGAAGAGAGGAGGAAGAGAGGAGGAGGAGAGGAGGAGGAGAGGAGGAATAGAGGAGGAAGAGAGGAGGAGGAGAGGAGGAGGAGAGGAGGAATAGAGGAGGAGAGGAGGAAGAGAGGAGGAAGAGAGGAGGAAGAGAGGAGGAAGAGAGGAGGAGGAGAGGAGGAATAGAGGAGGAGAGGAGGAGGAGAGGAGGAGAGGAGGAAGAGAGGAGGAAGAGAGGAGGAAGAGAGGAGGAAGAGAGGAGGAGGAGAGGAGGAGGAGAGGAGGAATAGAGGAGGAGAGGAGGAGGAGAGGAGGAGAGGTTGCCAGGTCAGACACGTAAGGCATCATTAGTTGTCTGGGAACCTAGTATTACACACAGGTACAAAGGTCACACACCCTAACACCCTGTTCTCACACACTTAAAGAGAGTGTGTGTGTGTGTGTATATGTGTGAGAGTGTGTGTGTGTGTGTGTAGAACTGGGGTCAAAGTCTAGCTGCCGCTATATGGCCTTGCCCTCCAGCACACTGTCAAAAGCTGCATCTCACTCCACCCTCTCTTTCTGTCTCTGTCTCTCTCTCTCTCCCTCCCCCCCCTCTCTTCCTCTCTCTCTGCTGAGAACAGCTGTTGTGGGAGGGCTTGGGGCTGGAGGCTGGAGAGGCTGGAGAGGCGAGGGGCTGGACCAGTCACACAGGCCCGGGGGAGAGCAGGGCCTCTCTCCATACTCCATCTGACCAAAAAGGTTGCAATAAACAGGAAGTTTCGAGTTGTGCGGCACTACAAAGCCTAGTGAGGCCACTGACAAGGCCCTACCCTCTCTCTGTCTCTCATTCTGTCCCCCCTTACCCGACCCTGTCTCTCTACATCCATCTCTCTCTCTGTCTGTATCTCCCGCCTCCCACTCTCTTCCCACCCTCTCTCTCCTCTGAATGGTTTCAAAGGAAGTCATTTGTCAGAGCAGGGCAGCTAGCAGTTAGCCGGCCCTGCCCTGTGTCTGGAGCCCAGGTATGCAGCAGATCACTGTCATTAGTGGGAGGGCTGGGGGCTGGAGGCTGGTGAGGCAAGGGGCTGGGGTTGGAGGCTAGGAGTCTGGGGGGGGGGGGGGAGGGGGCTGGGAGTCTGGGGCTGGGAGACTGAGGAGGACACTGAGGGCGGGGAGGGGGGGGGGCAGAGGGGCTAGGGGGCAGGACTCTCTCAGTCTGGAGCACAGGAATGTCAGTCAACCTGCCTCCTCCCCCTCTCTCCCTCCCTCCCCCCCCTCCCTTCTGACAGCTCCAGTCTCAAGTGAGTGCCTGCCTGTCTCTTTCTGGTGTCTCTCCCTTTGCAAACAGACAGTGCTCACATTTCATTTTCTAGAGACAGAGCAGCTATATACGTTTCTCTGGCTGGCTGGTTGGCTGGCTGTGTACCAGGCAGAAACACACAGGAAATAGAGGCAGAAGGAGGCAGGAAGTATGAGAGGAAGTGATGTCAGAAGTGGGCAGGATGAGGTGCGGAGGTGAGATGCAGATGTGTGATGTTAGCAGGCTGAGATATGGAGCTAGGATAGAGGGAGAGAGGAACAGAGAGACAGAGAAAGATAGCGAGGGGGGGAGAGAGAGGTGTCCCTGTCTCTCTATGTCTCTCTCCCCTTCCCTGTCTCACTCTCTCCTTGTCTAACCATGGCTCTGTTTCTAACTTATAAAAATATGTCCACAAGGCTTTCTCTACGAGAAAATGTGTGTGTGTCTGTGTGTGTCTGTCTGTGTCTTTGTGTGCGTAGGTGTGTGTGTGTGTGCTAACCAGAACCGGGTGTGCAGTCGAGATGGCCGTGGCTGATTGTCACCCTAATTGCTTCCAGCTCTATATGAGTGTGCGTGCGTGTGTGTGAGATTGTGTGTGTGTGTGTGTGTGTGAGAGAGTGTGGCTAGCCATCCTCTGAGATCCAGACCACTTCAAGGGTGAAGGAGGCCAGCTGGATCCCTACAAGGAGCCTGTCTCTGGGCTGGATCCTCAGAAAGGAGCCTGTCTCTGGGCTGGATCCTCAGAGAGGAGCCTGTCTCTGGGCTGGATCCTCAGAGAGGAGCCTGTCTCTGGGCTGGATCCTCAGAGAGGAGCCTGTCTCTGTCTCTGGGCTGGATCCCCAGAGAGCAGCCTGTCTCTGGGCTGGATCCTCAGAGAGGAGCCTGTCTCTGGGCTGGATCCTCAGAGAGGAGCCTGTCTCTGGGATGGATCCTCAGAGAGGAGCCTGTCTCTGGGATGGATCCCCAGAGAGGAGCCTTTCTCTGGACTGGATCCCCAGAGAGGAGCCTGTCTCTGGGCTGGATCCTTAGAGAGGTAAGTGGATAGGGAGGGGGAGATGGGGAGGTAGGTGAGGGGGTAGGTACCTGTTTTGTGGCTCATGTCTGTGGGCAAGTGGGGGGGGCTGGGGCTGAAGTGCTCGTTCCCGTAGGGGAGCAGGGACGTCAGAGGGTGCATCCCGTGTCCCTGCTGGACCACCGACACCTTGTTAGACTGGAGAGAGAGGGGGAGAGAGGGGGAGAGGGAGGGGGAGAGGGAGAGAGGGGGGAGAGGGAGAGGGAGAGAGGGGGGAGAGAGGGGGAGAGGGAGAGAGGGGGAGAGAGGGGGGAGGGAGAGAGGGGGAGAGGGAGAGAGGGGGGATAGAGGGGGGAGGGGGAGAGGGAGAGGGAGAGGGAGAGAGGGGGGGAGAGAGGGGTGAGAGAGGGGGGAGAAAGGGGGAAGGAGAAAGAGTCATTTGAAGCTCGGTGTGGAAACAAACAGAGGTGCTTTGGAGGCTGAATACATTTGCTCACACTGGGTCCAACAGGGATGGATGGATGGATGGATGGACTGAGGTGGGGGCCCATTTGATCGATAGCCCTTTGATGATCAAGGGAGTCTGGATGAGGGCTTGTTTGCTTTCATGTTTCTGTTTACAAATGGCTTTCAATAACTTACGCACAATCCACTTATAGCTAATGCTAACAGCATGCTGTTTGACATATGATATGTCACAGCAGTTAGTGTTGGAGGTAGAGTTCTTCACACACACACACTGCCAATACCTCAGTATTATACGGTTCTTGAGCATGCGTGTGTGTGTCTAAAAGTTTGGCGTAGGTATTGATTTGAACATCTATGTACATATTTTCTGTGTGCGTGTGTTTGGGGTTTTGCGAGCGTGTGTATATGTGTCTGTGTGTGTGTGTGTGTGTGAGCATGTGTGTGTGTGAGAGTGTGTGTGTGTGTGTGTGTGAGCAGATTCTCAAGAACCCCCTGCTGAGTTAGAAAGTGAATGCCTTATCACTTAGAGGCAGTCCGTCCACACACACACACACACACTCTCTCAACCCCCCTCCTTTATCTCTCTCCACGCCACCCCCCCCCCCCCCCCCCAACACACATAACCCCAAGCTCCTATCCCCACCTGATTACATTTGAAACCATCCACACACACACACACACCCACACACTGTGTCTTTTGTGTATTCAGTAAGCAGACAGGCCCAGATCAAACCACCAGTGCCTTTAATGTTGACACACACGCTAACTAGACCTGGGAGAGAAGACAGGCAGGAGGAGGAGGGAAGAGAGAGAGAGCTAGAGAGAGAGAGACAGAGAGAGAGAGAGAGCTAGAGAGAGAGAGACAGAGAGAGAGAGAGACAGAGAGAGAGAGAGAACTAGAGAGAGAGAGAGCTAGAGAGAGAGACAGACACTGGTCGTGTTCAGTATCTTTGTTTTCCAGTGTTGTGACCTGCCCTGACCTATCAGAGAGAATGCTAGTTCTGTGACATCACCGGCAGGAACTCAAGGCTTTACATTGTTCAAACCTCTACGTGTCAATAAAGTTTGATTGCGTGACTCCCTGCTTCATGCTACTTTAGCTACAATGTGTGTGTGTGCATGTGTCTAGACCTCCCAGGCCTGTTTATGAGTTTGTCCATTCTGGAACCATTTGCTTTCTGCAGACACACACACACACACGCACACACAGAAACACACTTATATTTATGCTTCTTGACGTATTTCTCTTCCTAAACGCAATTAGCTTTCCTTGAAGTGGTTTTCTGTGTGCATTCCTGTTTAACACACACACACACACACACACACACACACACACACACACACTGAATGAGAGCATTCGTATAACATATAATTATCAGCCCTCCCTATTTAACCCCGCCCCCCCAACACACACACACACACAACTTCAACATAATTGTGTTTTAGTACTTGCATGAACTAGAATTGTTTGTAGATGCATTGGAGTCAGCCGGGTTTCTAACCTAACTATCCCCCCCCCCCCCCCCCCCCCCCACACACACACACACACACAACCAAACTCGACAAAGACACTGAAGCAAAGCGACTCATCAATACTTCAATCCAACGCAAACGTGAATCTTGGCTCGCTGTGTCATGATCAAAGACAAATCCCAATTAGATATTGAACCTTTTTAAGTACGTCAGACACACAGAGCTCATCTCCTGTCATTTAATTTCGCTTAAAAGGACACTTATTAGCATATCGTTCTGTCCTTTTATCTCTGTCTGCGTTTGAAAAGAATCCGTCCGTTCTATCAAAGAGTTAATGGTGTTTGAGACATGTCACTGAGAATGAACACTGACCAATCACAGGCACCTTGACCCCCGCGACCTGGAAGGCCATTGGCCGACAGAATGCTTGCGCGCCTCCCGCCTCTAATGTATTCTTTGGTTAAAAGACTCTAAGTAGTTTTTTTTTTTTGAAGCGGAAATTAAGGGTTGGGGTTTTTTTCTTTCTGGGCCCACGAGTGCTTTGAGAGTGGGGTCTTTAATCTCCTGTTTCATGGTGGAAACATTACAAGAGGAGAGAACCTTGCCCACTAGATGAAGGGAGGGAGGGAGGGATTGAGGGAGGGATTGAGGGAGAGATGGATGGATGGAGGATGGAGAGAGGGAGGGAAGGAGGATGGATGGATGGATGGAAGGAGGGAGAGCAGTCCGTGGACCTGAATGGAACTCTCCTTCCTGTGAGTCTTTCAAGCTGACACACCCTCACACACACCCTCACACACACCCTCACACACACCCTCACACACACCCTCACACACACCCTCTCACATCTCTCACACACACAAACACACAGTCTGCAGAGAAACCTTGTCACCGTCACATCCGTGAAGACAACAGATGATGTTGTGCGTCAGCCCACCTGTCATTTGTAACACACACAGACACACACGCAGACACACCCCTTCCCCCAAAACACACACACACATCTGTCATCAGTAACAGAGACAATAGATCTGAGGAAAATGTTGTTGGTTAAACTCTGGGGTTGGATGTCAGAAGGAAGATCATGGATTTACTCTGACATCGACGAGATGTTGTGCAGTACTATGCTGCGGAGAGTCAAAGTCCAAGTCCAAACCGACAGACAGATCTGACAAACACACATGCCCACATGCGCGCACACCCACACACACACACACCCACCCACACACACACACACACACACACACACACACACACAGGGAGGACTGAGGGCTGTGTGTGTGCAGGAACTGAACCTGGAGGGACGTGACAGAGAGAGACTTACGAGACCCTGTTTCTCTATCTCGCTTTCTCACACACACACACACACACACTCTGACCACACAAACACATACACACACTCTGACCACACACACGCACACACACACACACACACTGACCACACACACACACACACACACACATTCCCCTCACACTGGTGCTATATATATAGGCAGTCATTTATAGACTGGTCTGCATGACTAAGATCAAGATTTCTGTGTGTGCGCATCGTGTATGACTGTGTGTGTGTGTGTTCGTGCGTGCCTGTGTATCTGTACGAGACCCAGATGTCCAGTATGATGCTGGCATCCTAGCCCCTCCCCCTTTCACCACACTGGCCCCTCCCCTTGCGCCCCTCCCAGCCATTACACCCCCAACGGCCAATCAGGAGTGGGGAGGCCCAGTCTGGAAGTGATTGGGCACTCGGTCTGCTAAATGAGCGCCACTTATCTGGAGGTTTGGACAACATCAAAGCCTAGGCAGACATAACAACACTGCCCTGTTTAACAGACCCAACCCCACGCAACCGCCTTCACACACACACACACAGACGCACGCTCAAGACATACACACACATGCACGCAGGCACAAAGGCACCGACAAGTTGGTGACATACAAAGATACATGCAAGCAGCCAGCCAGCTAGCCAATTAACCAGCCAGCCAGCTAGCCAATTAACCAGCCAGTCAGCCAACTAGCCAGCCAGACAACCAATCAACCAGACAGTCAGCCAACCAGCCAACCAATCAACCAGCCAGTCAGCCAACCAGCTAGCTAATTAACCAGCCAGTCAGTCAACCAGCCAGTCAACCAGGCAGCTAGCAAACCAGTCAACCAGCCAGTTAGCCAGACAACCAGTCATACAAAACAAGCAACAATAAGCGTGAAAATATCCTCCAGAAAGCAGTGATGTCATGACTTGACGAGTCGTCCTCCACACTTAATAAACAGTCAGACAACAACAACAACA
>NC_140380.1:8570000-8587500 GCF_054491055.1 Hypomesus nipponensis | reverse complement strand
TCTGTCTGTTAGCCAGCCTGTCTGCCTGCCTGTCTGTCTGTTAGCCACCCTGTCTGTCTGTGTGTGTGTGTGTTGAGGCTACAGTCACCCCAGGTACCAGCCTCTGAGCACACACGTCCTCTCTCTGCCAGCCTCAGAGTTATTGATCTGGTGAGAGAGTACATTCTGCCTCACGTAATCCAATCACACGCAGCGTACGCAGAGAAGAGACGGAAAGACAAAAGAGGTGAGCACGAGAAAAATCTGCGCGCACACACACACACACACACACACCTGCACCGTCCATGAAAGTGATGTAACTACCTGTGTTTCTCTCTCTCTCCCCATTTCCCTCTCTTTTTTCACTCTGTCTCTCACCTTACTCCCCTTGTCTCTCTTTTTTTCCCCTCTCACCCACTATCTCTCTCCCCTCATCCCCCTCTCTCTCTGACCAGCTCTTCCTGGAGGCTCTCCAGCCCACAACTCTGCCAGGGAGCGGCCTCTAATGCTACCCTGCAATCAGGGCCCCACCGCAGAGCTGCACACCCAGGCTCAGGGGGCCCCACCGCAGAGCTGCACACCCAGGCCCAGGGGGCCCCACCGCAGAGCTGCACACCCTGGCCCACAGGGTCCCCCTGTGGAACTGCATCAGAGAGCCTAACTGTCCCTTGGGGTTCTGGGGAAGTTGTCTGGAAGAAAAAGGGGGACTAAAAAAATGGTCATCTGTACAAACAATACCGTCTTTCTTTCTCTACTCC
Source organism: Hypomesus nipponensis (assembly GCF_054491055.1). Lineage (NCBI taxonomy): Eukaryota > Metazoa > Chordata > Actinopteri > Osmeriformes > Osmeridae > Hypomesus > Hypomesus nipponensis. The sequence continues at coordinate 8,586,763 of NC_140380.1, read as the reverse complement.
ATGTTTTTATCTTGTTTGTATCTCTTAGCACAGATGCTGATTCAGTCTCATATGTCCTCCATCCATCCATCCATCCAACCACCCCCCTCCCCCCATCAATCCGTTCCTCCCTTTCTCCATCCATCCTTCCACCCAAACTCAGTGAAACAATGGCCTTTATTTATCCCGCGGCTAGCTAAATTGTTTGGTGATGATTTGTAATTGTAAATATGTGGTCGCATATGTGAATACCACCTCGCTCCCATTCCCTCTTCCTCCCCTCTCCCCCCCCCCCCTCCCTTTAGCGGAGCCTCAGTTCTGCTCCCCATGCATCCCATAATTATTCCCTGCCTCCTTCTGTTCGTCACTCGTCTCCACGGAGCCAAGTCACTAACCAGGAGCAGCCTCCTTCTATCCCTCCCTCCCTCCCTCGCTACATCCCTCGCTACATCTCTCCCTCCCTCTCTACATCCCTCCCTCCCTCCCTCTCTACATCCCTCCCTCTCTACATCCCTCCCTCCCTCCCTCTCTACATCCCTCCTTCACTACATCCCTCCCTCCATCACCCGCTACATCCCTCCCTCTCTCACTACATCCCTCCCTCCCTCTCTACATCCCTCCCTCCATCACCCGCTACATCCCTCCCTCCCTCTCTCACTACATCCCTCCCTCCCTCTCTACATCCCTCCCTCCCTCTCTACACCACTCCCTCCCTCCCTAGCTACATCCCCCCCTCCCTAGCTACATCCCTCCCTCCCTTCCTCGCTACATCCCTCCCTCCCTCCTCGTTCCTGGGTAACGGCCACAGTGTGGTGCTCCACAGATGGGAAGATATCCCTCTTTCTCCATCTCATTTCATCCTGCTGCTCTCTTTCTCTCCCTCCGCTTCCCGCCCCAGCCTCAGCCTCCAGCCACCCCCAGCATCCAGCCCAAGCCCCAGCATCCAGCCCCAACCTCCAGCCCCAAACTCCTGAAGTATAATCCAGCAGAATACAGTTAAGTACAGTACAGTACAGTACAGTAGAACAGAACAGTGTAAAGTACAGTAGAGTAGAACAGGGAGAAGCCGTTTCTTGAGTTTCCGTAGTGCAGTGAGAGCGTCGCCATGGTGAGGAGCAGGGTTGTTCAGGTGACATAGACATGGGCTCTAAATTCCATGGTAAACCACAGGAGATTCAACCTCTCTCTCTCTCTCTCTCTCTCTCACACACACACACCACACACACCCACCATACACCAGCACTCGAATACCTGGAATCCACTTCTCTGTGACCTTATTGGACTCCTCCAACTGCCATTGAAGGGCTGTATGTAAGTTTGAGAGAGTCTTTGTGTTCATGCATGTGTGTGGGCATGTGTGTGTGTATCCCCCACTTGAGTTGTGTGTTGTGTGTGTCGAGTTCTCTCATCCTCGTGGCTAACCGAACCTCAACAACAACCAGTGATGGTCCCAGCCCCTCTGCTACACAGCCTCTCCCCGACATCCTGTAACACCGCCTCCAAGAAGGTCAACTCAGAGGCAGGATTCGGAGGACTGGGCCAACCAATCAGGAGAATCTATCAGGACTGGGATGGGTGAGTGGGGTGGATGGAGCTAGCGATGGGTGGAGACGGATGAAGGGATGGTTGAAGAGATGGATGGATGGAGAAAAAGATGGATGGATGAAGGGATGGGTAGAGAGATGGATGGATGGAGAAAAAGATGGATGGATGGATGAAGGGATGGGTAGAGAGATGGATGGATGGATGGGGAAAAGGACGGAGGACAAGAGGGGTGGAGAGAAAGACGGATGGATGAAGAGATGGATGGATGGATGTGTGTTTCTCCTCTCCAGCTTGAGGAAGTTGTGACGCTGATCAGGGCTGGTAAATTGGAGCCTGCTCTTGAGGACAAAAACATCAGAGAGGATTCTGGGAATCCAAATCCCCAGGAGACTGGGACCACAGCCCTGTCTGGCTCCTTGTGATGATGTCAACGGACCAGAGGAGCTGAAGGGAGGACCCAACGGAACAGCAGAAAGACGTTGTCTCGCATGCCTGTCAGTTAACTTTGATAAAGATCATCTACTCCATCTATAAGGTACTATAAACCAAGGGGTTGAAGTGTGTGTGTCGGTGGCAGCAAACATGTTAAAAGGTGGATCTGTGTGTCAAGTCGTTCGTGGTTAGATACCAGGTGCATACGCGGTTACCACCTTCTTTGTTTACGGCTCCCCTCCCTTCCTCCCTCTCTACCCCCATCTCTTTCTCTCTCCCCCACCTCCCCACCTCCCCCCCTCTTCTTCTCTCTCACTTTCTCGTAATATCACCCCCTTAAAGTCAGTTTTCTACCCCTCTCTCTCTCTCTCTCTCTCTCTCTCTCTCTCTCTCTCTCTCTCTCTCTCTCTCTCTCTCTCTCTCTCTCTCTCTCTCTCTCTCTCTCTCTCTCTCTCTCTCTCTCTCTCTTTCTTTCTTTCTCTCTCTCTCTCTCTCTCTCTCTCTCTCCCCCTCCATCTCCCTCCCTCCAGTTATTCAGACCCTCCTCCTGTTGTCCTGCGCCTCTCTCTCCTTATCCTCTCCCCTAACCTCTCTCTCCTTATCCTCTCCTCTAACCTCTCTCTCCTTATCCTCTCCCCTAACCTCTCTCTCTCCTTATCCTCTCCCCTAACCTCTCTCTCCTTATCCTCTCCCCTAACCTCTCTCTCTCCTTATCCTCTCCCCTAACCTCTCTCTCTCCTTATCCTCTCCCCTAACCTCTCTCTCCTTATCCTCTCCCCTAACCTCTCTTTCCCCCCATCCGACCAACCTCCCTCGACTCTAAACAAATCAGATAAGGTGAGAAACAGAAAGGAACACAGAGGAACAGAGACACACAGAGAGAACCTTACTTTCATGCTTTCTTGCTTCCTGTCTCTGTCTCCACCTTTACTCTCTCCGCTGCATGTCATTAAGCCTACACTCAGCTGTACCCCCCCACACACACACACACACACTAACACGTACATGCAGGCCTGCTTTGTAACCACACACCCTAGATCACCGGCAATCTCTTGTTTCTTGGCCTTGATATCTGTTAGCACAGGATGCCTGTGAAGAGAACCAGACACCACAAGGCCTGCCTCCACACACACACCCACACACACATTTACGTCTACAAACATAGTCACGCAGTAGCACACACATCGTCACATAGCATAGCGTCAACCATTGACCGTTAACTAGACAACAGATCTACATCAATAACATTTATAGATATCGATCGAGCGTGAAGGCATCTCACAAAACGAGAACCGGGACTCAGACCAGAACCAGGACCAGGCCCGCCTCTCCAGCCCAGCCCTCTCCTCTCCCCCCCCACCCCTCTCCTCCCTTCAGCCCTCTCCTCCCCTCACCCCTCTCCTCCCCTCACCCCTCTCCTCCCCCCCCCAGCCCTCTCCCCCTCCAGCCCTCCCCCCCCCAGCCCTCTCCCCCCCCAGCCCTCCCCCTCCAGCCCTCTCCCCCCCAGCCCTCCCCCCCAGCCCTCCCCCTCAGCCCTCTCCCCCCTCCAGCCCAAACATCAGGTGAACCCCCACCCCCCAAGTCCCCCCCCCCAGCCCCCTCCCCCCAGCCCCCTCCAGCCCTCTCCCCCTCCAGCCCTCTTCCCCTCCAGCCCTCTCCCCCCCAGCCCTCTCCCCCTCCAGCCTGAACATGCAGCGGCCCACAGCTGGAGTCTCGTAATAACTTCCATGTCCACCATTAAAAAACGGGATGCTATTTTCTGAAGCCAGATCTTTTTTTTCCGCCCTCTCTCCTCTCCTCCTTCTCCCTCGCTCTCTCTTCTCCCTCTCTCCGTTTGATATCTACGGCGAGGCCTGCTGCTCTCCATCCCATAATCGGAGGCCTAAATATAGCGCTGCCATGGTTTCCAGTTGGCTCCACGCGATCACAGAGGGGAAACCACAGGGAGAACCACATTCCATAACATTAGAAGGGGAGCAAGCAGCCCTGGGACTGTGTGTGTGTGTGTGTGAGAGAGAGATATTACATGTGTGTGGGTGTGTGTGTGTGTGACAGAGGGTAGGTGAGTAAGAGTTGCATCTTTATCAACAGCAGGTACAGCATTTTTATCTCTCTCCCTCTCCTTCTGACTCTCTTTCACGCTCTCCCTATTTCTCTCTCTCCTCTCTCTCTCTGTCTGTCTCTTTACTCTCTCTCTCTACTCACCAGCTTCTCTCTGAGGAAACCCTCTGGAGTCTATGAGAGGAAATCCATCATTATCTAAAGACCAGAGATTACAGATGACACACACACCCACACACACTTTCTCTGGCCTCTAAAGAACACACAGACAGATATAATCGTCTTACTTAGGAAATCAAAACAATTCATTCACTGAATAATTATACCCTTTTCTGACAATAATACCCTCCTTGATAATACCTTCCTTACTATCCCACTTCCCTGCCTCCTTCCCTACATCCCCACTGCCTTCTTCCCTCCCTCCCTCCCTGCCCTACCCACAATGCCTTGGGTCTCCCCCCCCCCTCCTTCCCACACACATATGGCTGTGACCACTGTAGACTGATCCTGCCCCATCTGATACCCATCTACTTCCAGCCTACACATGCAAACACACTCCCGCACACACGTACGCACGCACACACACACACACACACACACACATCCTCACATACAGACCCATATACTACACACAATCCAGTGAAGCCAAAGAACCAACAGAGTTGAACTCTGCTGAGAGTTGAGTTACCAAACACCTCTAGTAGTTTAAAATCGTTTCAAGTATCTAATCATCAAACCCTACCAGCACGAGCATCCAGCATGGTCCTGATCAAAACAGGCAGGCAGGCAGACAGACAGGCAGACTGGCAGGCAGACAGACTGGGTGGTAGACAGGCAGACTGGCAGGCAGACAGACTGGCTGGCTGGTAGACAGGCAGGCAGGCAGACAGACAGACAGGCTGGCTGGTAGACAGGCAGGCAGACAGACAGACTGGCTGGCTGGTAGACAGGCAGACAGACAGACAGACAGGCTGGCTGGTAGACAGGCAGGCAGACAGACAGACAGACAGACAGGCTTGCTGGTAGACAGGCAGACAGACAGACAGGCTGGCTGGTAGACAGGCAGGCAGACAAACAGACAGGCTGGCTGGTAGACAGGCAGGCAGGCAGACAGACAGACAGGCTGGCTGGTAGACAGGCAGGCAGACAGACAGACTGGCTGGCTGGTAGACAGGCAGACAGACAGACAGGATGGCTGGTAGACAGGCAGACAGACAGACAGACAGACAGGCTGGCTGGTAGACAGGCAGACAGACAGACAGGCTGGCTGGTAGACAGGCAGGCAGACAGACAGACAGGCTGGCTGGTAGACAGACAGACAGATGAGCCAGTGTGACATGCGTCATGCAGTGCTCGGCTCTCAGGTACAATGACAGTTATTATGACAACGAGGAAAACAAAGGTCAGGGCTCAACATTCTGGAGCATTCCACCCTGGCAGACTTGCACTAACATGATGGAGGTTCCTCCCTGGTCACACACACACATACACACACACGGACAGACCATCACACACACACACACACACACACACAAACAAACAATCACACACACATGCAGTTACGGCACACAGGGCAACACAGTTACACACAAACAAACAGCAGGAGGAGAGAACACACAGGCGCAGCAGGGTCGTAAAGTAGCTCTCTGGGCTGAGATGAAAGAGGGCTCACATGGTCTGTGCCCCTCTTCCTCAGACACGGCTACCAGCCAAGTCTGTTGTGACGGAGAACCTTCTAGAACCCACGTTGCCATGGAGAAACTTCTAGAACCCAGTCTGTCGAGCTTCTGGAAGTTTGTAACCAAGGAGAACCTTCTAGAACGCAAGTGACCGTGGAAAACCTTCTAGAAGCCAGTTTGTCAAATTGAGAGCAAAAGGGACAAACAGCTGATGTTGTAGCTTGCTACTGTCGTGGTGGACAATTAACTAAGATGTAGTGCAAGTCAATCGCCCCCCACCCCCCAGGCAGTGACATCACAACCAGTAGTGACACGTCTATGGGAACTGTTGACACCCTCACAGCAACACAATGGAGACTTACCTGAAATCACACCTCACACAAACCTCACATGCCGTCTACCCTGCCCCCTCCACATGGACTCACACACACACACACACACACACACACACACACACCAAATGGCCTGGTCGGAGAGCCAGCTTAACACCTCAAGCAAGCAAACAGCTGCTTCAGTGTTAGACCTTCATCATCATCATCCTCATCATCACCAAGGCCTGTCTTCTGCAGCACCGTCAACTCCCTGCCTCCCTGCCTCCCTGCCTCCCTCCCTCCCTCTCTATCACAGACACACCTAACCCATATCATTATAACCCCAAACTTCAAAGCAATACCACCCTCTGACATGAAGAATCTCACAAGTCACGCTTATACAAGTCAGGGGAATTTTCATCCCTGTAATGAAAAAAGTACAGGCTGTGTGTGTGTGTATGCATATGTATACTGTATGTGTGTGTGCGTGTGTGTGCACGTGTGTGTGTGTGTGTGTGCATACTGTGTGTGTGTGTGCATACTGTGTGTGTGTGTGTGTGCATACTGTGTGTGTGTGTGTGTGCATACTGTGTGTGTGTGTGTGCATACTGTGTGTGTGTGTGCACGTGTGTGTATTCCTGTCTCAGCCCATGATTCATCTCAGAAGATGGAGATGTGTGTGAAAGTGTTGTGCGATGCTGAACTCAGACAGATACCGTAACAACATTGTGTTCCCAAACATCAGGTGAACCCCCACCCCCCAAGTCCCCCCCCCCACCCCCCAAGTCCCCCCCCCCAGCCCCCACAAATCCCCCCCCCCAGCCCCCACAAATCCCCCCCCCCACCCCCCAGTCCCACTAGGACTCAGCGCTCCGCTCCCCTCCACTGACCTCTGATTGAGGGGTTATTTTTAAACTAATTTGTATACAGGCAAGCTTGGCATAGTCTTTGTTTACGTGTGTGTGTTGGTAGGTGTGTGTTGGTGTGTGTGTAAGGGTCTTCCTGTAGTTGATTAACAGTAGCCGGGGAAGCGAAACAGCTGGGCACAGAAGGGGAGGGAGGGAGGGAGGGAGGGAGGGAGGGAGGGAGGGAGGGAGGGAGGGAGGGAGGGAGGGAGGGAGGGAGGGAGGGAGGGAGGGAGGGAGGGAGGGAGGGAGGGAGGGAGGGAGGGAGGGAGGGAGGGAGGGAGGGAGGGAGGGAGGGGAGGACCAGGCAGTGTAACCCCATCTGTAAACTTGAAGCTGATGTTTGGTTAGCTCTGCTCAGACATGAATCACCTGGGTGTAACATCACTCTCAATACACACACACACACACACACTCGCTACTGTCCCGCCCGTAAAGACATGACAAACATCAGGTGCCCAGAGAAGAACATCTCTCCCTCTCTTTCTCTCCATCTCTGGCATGCTCTCTCATCTCTGGCACGCTCTCTGTTTATTTCCCTCCCTTCCTCCCTCTCTCTCCCAGTCTTGTAAAAACAGTGGAGTGATAAAAGTCATCAGTCACGGAGACAGTGATCTGGGGCTGGACTATAAAACACAAGCAGATGCCAACTTTCAGGCAACTCTTTCATGGATGCAAACTAGGGGGAAAACACAGAGCATGTTTGATAAGTGGTGTGTGTGTGTACATGTGTTAGTGAGTGAGTCTCTGTGTGTGATGATGGGGCAAAATATCAATCAAACCAACACACACACCCTCCTCTAACACCTGTGTTTTACTCTACCTCTCTCTCTCTCTCTCTCTCTCGCTCTCTCTTCTCCGGAATAGAATCTCAACTGTCTGAATAATTACAGTTATAAACACCTCAGGGGGGGGGGGGGATTCAACAGTTTAGAAAAATATATTTCCTGGAACCTTTCCACCACTTACAAACAGCCCAGATTTCTCTTCAGGCCTCTTTACGGGCAGCCACTTCAAAGCCGGGGCGACCGGGCCTACTTTATCGCCATTACAATTTGAAATCTCCTGCCACACTGTCATTTCCTGTTGCTAACTCTCACCTGAGGCTGCTACTGAGCGCGCTCCGTAGCTGCACATGCCCGCTTGTTGTTGTTGTCATGTTCTGACCCCAGCCCTTACACTCGCTCTCTGTTTAATTACAGCCGCAGCAGATCCCGTACGCACGCACGCACGCACGCCCCTCAAGAGTGTCTGCGAGGAGGGATTACAGAGTCGCGATGCAGTCATTGTTCACCCTGGGACCCTGTCGACGCTGACTCACAGTGGAGGACGTGGATCTGACACACTCATACTCAGAGGCACGGGAGGGTGGAGGGGAGAGAGGGAGGAGGAGGACAAGGAAGAGAGGGGAGAAGAAAGAGAGGGGAGGAGGAAGGAGAGGAGGGGGAGAAGGAAGAAAGGGAGGGATGAGGAGGAGGAGTCGGTATCCGGGGACAGACTCCTTTAGAGGTTCTCTTCAGCTCCTCTCTAAACTCAAACACTGTCGTCTGGTAATCCACTGCACACACACACAAACACAGACACACACACACACACACAGAGAGACACAGACACACACCACAAAGCTTTGTCCACAAAACAGAGAACCAAAGCATCACCCCACCAGGGACTTAAATCTCCGTCTTTGGAGAGGGTGTCGGCGTAAGAGTGACAACACGCAGTAATACTGGGATTACAACCCAGCTTACAGGACGCACGCGGCCCAAACACGATTGTCAACATTGTTTTCGATGACTTAATCTGTCGGAGAATAGATTTCCGGGAGCTCATCTTTCCGAAGGGTTTTTTTCCGCGCAAATTTGTCATCTTTCAGCCGTCCCGGGACGAGGAGCGGGCCAGCGGAGGGCGATATCTGTTAGAGCAGGCCCCCAAGTCCACCAGGAACACGGAGATGGGCTCTTCACCGAGGAGCAGAGCGCTTATCATCTCGGCATCCGACTGCTCCTCGAAACACGTGCCACGCCCCCTCCCACCCCCCCCCGCCCCCCCCCGCCCCCACAAGGACAGGAAGCTTTCACACACACACACACAAATGCTGGACAAAAGAAAAGTGAAGAAACAGAAGTGATTTCCACGGACCGACAAAATGAGGATTTACGATTGATGAGCGACGTGAGGGAACACAGTCAGGAGCTGCACATGAACCGGCCGATGAGAACTAGCTGCACATAACCCCCCCCCCCACACACACACACACACACACCTCTGGTTACGCAACCAGAGAGGTAAGAGGGAGATGTGAGGACAGGTAACCGCCCCCCCCTCCTCCCCCCCCCCTCCTCCAGAAACACTGAAGAGGAAGAAGGGGGGGGGGGGGTGTGGAAACAACAGCATTTTCTTCTTCTCCCAGCCCTGTGATTTACAGCCCAGTTTCCAAGCTGCGCTCGCCCGTCCCGCCTTTCAAGTGTCGCGCGGCCCGCAGGTGAGGGGGGCGGCGGCCTCGCGGCTGACGGGGTAATTACAAGGACACACACACACACAAGTGAGCATTGTGTGTGAGAAGAGAGAACACACAGAGCAGGGGGAGGAGGAGCGCGGGGGGGGGGGGAAGAAAGACTTCTTTCTCTTCGTCAAACAAAAATGGAATCGGGGAGAATCTCCGAGGGGGACACCTCTGGAGCCAGGGGAGGAGGAGGAGGAGGAAAAAGGAGTGGAGGAGAGAGGAGGGGGGAGGGTAGAGGAGAGATGGGTTGAGGAACATGGAGGTGGGAGGGAAGGGTAGAGGAGAAGTTCAGAGTGGGAGCCATAGTGGGGGAAACAAAAACAAACACAGGGATTTAAAGGGTTTCTAGTGCTCGTACTGCAAGTACTGATTGTATGTCATAAGACAGCTTAGCGAGAAAAAATGAGCCCAAAATAAGTCATATTTAGATCAATCAAGTGTGACTGTTTAGCACAGTAGAAGCAGGACATACACCTTAAACCCAGCAGTCTTCAACCCTAACCCTCAGGGCCCACTGCCTGTGTGGTCTTCTGCAGAGCTTCGTAACGACCATCTGATCACGCGTGTTGGAGCAGGGAAACATGCACTGTAAGACATACGGGGCACAGGGCCCTGAAGACCAGGATTGAAGACCACCGCACTAAAACGCTCTAGCTCTGGAACCTCAAAAAGCAGGAGAACCACTAGATCACAACAGTGCTGGTCGCAGACACACACACTGTGTGTCGACCAACCCACCAACTGATAACTACAGACAGCAAGAGCCAGCCAGAAAACGTCATCACGCTGACCCCGTGAGACATCGCTCTCCTACGAGAGAGCCGCAGATCAGGCAGATAAGACGCTTCCAGCTCCTACCCTCCTCTCCCTGTCTCTGCCTTGTCATCAAATATCCATGGAGAAAGTCGACGTATCCTTCCGCTACCTACCGTCTCTGCCCGAGAGACCTGGGTGAAGGTTTCGCGGTGTAGCGAGGGAAACACGGTGAGCAACGCAGAGCGACAAGTTGGTGTCCTGAACGTACCCAAACGCTTCACACGTCTGAGCGACCGAAGGGCCGGCTGCTCTGAACGTGTCGACAGCACATCCCTGGGGCCGGGGGCGACGGGAGAACACGATGCACGCTCTGGTTTACACAACACTGGTGAGGAGGAGAAGAGTGAGGAGGAGAGTGAGGAGAGGAGAGGGAGGAGAGGAGGATGAGGAGAGTGAGGCAGAGAAGAGGAGAAGAGAGGAGAAGAGGGTGAGGAGAGGAGGAGGAGGAGAGTGAGGAGGAGGGTGAGGAGAGGAGAGGGAGGAGAGGAGGAGGAGAGTGAGGTGAGGAGGGTGAGGAGAGGAGGAGAGTGAGGAGGAGAGTGAGGAGGAGGGTGAGGAAAGGACGGTGAGGAGGAGAACAGAGGAGGGGAGGAGAAGAGAGGAGGAGAGGAGGGTGAGGAAGGTGAGGACAGGAAAGGAGAGGAAGAGGGGGGAGGAGAATGAGGAGGATGAGGGGAGGAGGAGGGGAAGAGGACTCACCGAAGGCGAGCCGGAGCCGTTGGGGAGGTAGGGGTCAGGGAGCATGAGGAACGGGTATCCTGGGTAGGCTGCTGTCGTTTTATACATCCCTCCATCTGGCTGCTTCAACACTGAGCACACACATGCACACAGTGAGATACGTTTAAAACCACCACACACACATACGTCCACACACACACACATACGTCCACACGTCCACACACACACACACACGTACAGTGAGATACATTTAAAAGCATCACACACAGGCGGATACACACATTCATTCATTCACAAAGTGATATACAATAAAAAGTACCACACACAAGCACATTCAGAAACACAGTGAAATTAAATTACGAGTATACATGCGCACACAAATATGTATTTGTATGTATGTAGGCACACGCATACACGAAAAGTTATTACTTAATTATAAACACACACGCATAGATATACCTTGTATATTTTTTTAACACACACACACAGATAAACTTTGATCTGTTTTTTTAATACTAAATATAGAGATGACACTGAAAATAAACGTTCAGTTATTTCCAATTATTAGAATATTTTTGTTAGCAAAAGGGTATTTTCTACTATTGTCAAATCTAGAAATCTTTTTTTTTTTATCAACCAAAAGGTTTGTTAAAACGTTTTCATTCCCGGACAGGCTTTTATTTACCAGTTTATAGAAAAGGTTTAAATTAGAAGTGCAGCAAAGTTATGACTCAGTGGGAAAATTTATGAAAGTTTCACCGCTATCTCCGCTCGGTGTTTATCCACTTCAGTCAGTCCCTAATTACCCAGGTGTGATAACGGACAGAAACACCGACAACCGGTGATAAACACCTACATAGCTTGTTGGGTGTGCGACTCCGCTTCCTACGGTCCCTGAATACGGCCATTATAACGTTTGTCAAATGTGACCATCTTTTTATGAGTTGCCACTATTTGTTTTTACACTGTTTAACACCTTTTGAACACTTTGTTACAGTTTTGGTTTCTGATAACATAACAAATAGCCTAACAAATCTGTGCTATAGCCTATCAGTTAATTAATGACATGAACTAGGCTACCTAACGACGTTTTAGTGGATATCAACTTCTAAGGTTCAGCATTTTAACTATTTGGAAAAGCCCAGACAAATCCCGACCATACTAAGGACCGCCATTCAAGCGGCGCGATCAAAGGACTTAAGAACCGGAGGAGCTCGTGCTTACCACAGTCGTGATGCTCCCGGTGTTTCTCGGGATAACCTCTCTGTTCGTTTTGCTGCTGTCCCCTTCTGACCGCCTGCAAACAGTAAACGGGCATGGAAAGACTTAAACATGCGTCAATGTATATTACCAAACAAAAGTTTCAGAATCATTGCTCGAGTCCTCTAGCCTAGTGGGAGGAAGGAAAGTACTTTTTGTAAGCTCCCTACCGCTGCGTTCGGACTTTGATTAATTTCCGATTCATTCACCAGAGACGATTTAAGGTCAGCCAAGTCTCTTTCTGTGAAAGCGTTTTCTTGTATTTTCTCATCTTGTTCGCCTTCATCCTTGAAAGATATCATTTCATCGTTCGCTCCTAGATCGTCTCCGCCGCCGCTACTAAGCTGAGGCATAACTGCTTTGAAAAACAAAACAAAAAAAACTGTAACAAGCGTCGCTCCTTTGGTGTATTCAGGAAACTTTCTATCAATCTGTCCTAGTTTGATACACTCAAAAAAAAAACGGACAAGGCTCACAACAAAAGTGAAGTTGGTCAACGCTATAGTAGCTACGGCTCCGCAAGTTGAACGTAATGCAGCCAGGCAGTAACAAATAGCGCATTTGAGCTGAAGACAAGGCGAGGAGTCCCGACATCAAAGAGCCGCCATGCCGTGATTGACAGATTCAATGACTTGTTGGGGGTTGTACGATTGTTTGAGCCGAAGGTTCTGTTTCTCTTAAAGAGACAACAGCTCCAAGCGTGTTGGCATTATTCATGACGTTTAACACTTTGTCTGGGATTTAAAAGTTTGAATTGTTTTTTTGAATTGATTTCATTCTATTGTTTTGTTTTTGTTCAACTAACTGCAATTGTATATAATATGAAAGGTATTGTCGATAGTTGGCTATAAAAAAAAAACATGATTACAAAGTGAGAACAAGCAAATAATTTTATAGAAAGGTTAGCAAATTACTTTTATACTGATACACACACCCACACACACACAAACAAACACACACAGTTACACATGTTGTGCATGCCTTACACAGCCTTCCAGCCACTCAAATATAAGAACATTCACTGTAAAATATTATACATCAACCAGGCTCATCCATTAATGAAGTCTGGAATTCCTTGACTAGCATACAGATTTTGCAGCAATCTACACACACACACATACAAACACACACACACACACACACGCACACACTGTGGTGACACAATTTGATAGCTGTAAAACACATGCAGGAAAAAAAGAAAAAATATTTTAGTTCAAAGCTGTAAACTAAGATTGTCGATTCTTGTCAAACAAGTAAACTTACTTTCGTATTTCTGTCCCTAACATGCCAATGCATTTTTAATGCTGATACAGTATCTCATCTGGTCTTCAGAGTTTTAATTGAGAAATATTTATACACTTCCATGCTGTGGCTTAATATTTGACTTAATCTGTTGCCTTGAATGAAAATGATCACACACAGCTGGGAAATAGAATTAAATACCAAGAGAAAATGTGCCCAGTATTTGCATAAAACTGCATATTTATACAATATCGCCATGCATATTAATAAAAAGATTAAAATGAGCAGTTTAATGTATGCAAATCTAAATTATAAATGAGTTGTTTAAACTCCTTGTTTATTCGCCTTGATTAAATATAGACAGCTGTTTTTTTTTCCTCTCTTTCCCTCCTCAGAAGCAGTTTTCTGCTGTTTCCGTCTCCTTCCTGTAGTCTCAACACTTCTCTGGGCTGGATTCTCAAGCTTCAGACTGTATATTTATATACATCCATACCGACTGTGCATATACACATATAGAACTGTGCAAAAGTCTTGGCCACGATAAAAATAGCTTGAAGAAATTATGTTATATAAAGACAAACTAAAATGTTTGGAAAATTGCACTTTTTTAATGCTGCACAAATACAGAAGACAACAACAAAAGATAGCAAGACTAAACAAGACAATATTAATAAACTTTTGGGTTCATAAGACTATAGTGTATATTTATATGCATTTTTAAATACATAGGAGTGTTTTTAGTGAACTGAAACATTTGTTGAAGGATCTATGTCAGGCTTTATCTGTTGGATCAGCGTTGTTTGTATGACTCATGCAGCCAGTCAGCCAGCCAGCAAACCAGTCAGGCAGTCAACCAGTATGCCAGCCAGTCAGTCAGTCAGCGAGTCAGTCAGCGAGTCAGTCAGCGAGTCAGTCAGCCATCCAGTCAGCCATCCTCCACATCCTCTCTCCTTATCTAATATGGTGATGGCAGAGATTACGTCATATCTTAGTAAATTATACTCTCTGTTTTGCCCCCAGGGTCAGGAAAGACCATATAAGGGCAGACAATAGACAGCAGAAGATCACTGGTTGCCAACCAGAAGCTATTCATGTTGAGAGAAAAATATATACTATTAGTGTAATTCCTGCAGCCAGGAGTTCAATACCCAGAGGCTGAACACCAAGTCTCAACATTTTGAACATGTTAAGGTTTTCAAGTCGAATACAAATGTGTTGTGTCTGACAAATCTTGTTAAAAGTTTGTGTTTTTCTTTTTAGTTTCTGGGAGTAAAAACTAGTTATTAATCCAAATGTCAATAAATCAGAATGTTGTTATTAAACAGATAAACATTCAAATACACTGATCAAAGCAACAACACTTCATTCTGCCTGGAGAACTGTTGTTATAACGCTTATCCTTCAATACACTAGTCATCGCATGCTATGTGCATTTAAGACTTAATAGGAGTTTTTGATCTTTCAAGCTCCTCAAATACGGAATCGAACATTTTATTCACAGTGCCAAATGTTCAGCTTCGATTGACATACACATATGTACCATCAAAAGAATATTAAAGAGTGATACGTAAGGTTCTAAAAACAATGAAAAAATAAGACTTTCAAACCTAACTGTTCTCGGACAGCACACAAGACGCCTGTAATAAGTTCAGGCAAAAGCTTATGTCAAAACAATTCCTATTTCCATTTCTTAATCATTTGCAACATCAACTAACTAAGATTACATAGTCTGCTTTCTAAATAAACTTCAGGCACATTAAAGCAGCAAACTAATTAAATCATATCCTTTCTTTGGGGTAGAACCACATCGAAGAGAGATGTAAATAGAACCACTTGTGTGTTTTTTATTGGTAGCTCCCCTCCTCCAACCAGAAACATGTTCTTCCAAGCATCCAACTAACTTTCCAAACTCGCAATACCGAACCTTGACAAATCTTTTCGACAGTCTAATTTAATGTAGGTTTTTCCTGGGAAAAGCTGCATGGCAGAGCCCCCGTATCGAGCCATCTCTCAGGCAAAGATCCTGGAAGCGAAAGTGACTACGGATATTTGTCGTCTGAATTAAGCCCTGCGCTAAGTTTAGGGGCCACTGGTGGGTGTCATATCATTGTCGACGGGCATGAAAGGATATCCTTTGTATGCTCAACTGCATGTCGTTTGTCAAATTATGATCACGTTGAGTCAAATTGAATTACACTGAGTGTCCTACATGATCTGATGCAGGATAAAACTGTTTTAGCGGAGGAGAGCGGCTAACTGTGTGCGGGGACTTCTTCTTCTGAAGATAAACGTGTGTGTTCTTAGAAAGGATTTGAATGAATACATGTGTAATGGGTCATTGCCAGATGGTGTGAAGGGGCAGGATGAGGTATCCACCCACCACACATACTACACAGAAACACCACAGCACATATCACCACATAAGGACGATGTACATCATGGGCTTGGGGTCTGGGTCTGGGCCTGGGTCTGGGCCTGGGCCTGGGCCTGGGGTCTGGGGTCTGGGGTCTGGGCTTGGGGTCTCAACAGAGACCTGTTGTGATCTGGGAGGCAGGAAACAAAAGATCTCGTTAATGCAGAGACTTGCAGGGCCCTTTGATGTGGAGCCAAGCTATTCACTCCTTGCCCCCCTCTCTCTCTCTCTCTCTCTCTCTCTCTCTCTCTCTCTCTCTCTCTCTCTCTCTCTCTCTCTCTCTCTCTCTCTCTCTCTCTCTCTCTCTCTCTCTCTCACACACACACACACACGCTAAGAGAGAGCAAAAGAACACACACACACGTTCACAGAGACAAAGTGTAATCTCCTTTTTCTGCCACCTGAGTTACAACATGCTCGGCTGCTATTTCAAGAAACAACAGCGTTGATACAGAGACGTGCCACAAGGTAGCAGGTTGTTTCAGTGGAAAGAACACACCCCCTCCCTCCACCCCCCCTCCCTCCACCCCCCCCCCCCCTCGCTCCACCACCCCCCCCCCCCACCCGCCCCCTGCAACCATTGCAACCCCTCCAAGAAACTCACTCTGCAAATGTTTCAGCACATCAAGAGGAACGAGAATTCAGTCACACCAAGGGGCTGAAGAGCAGCGTCGCCTCACTTAACCTGAAGCCTGTTTCATAAACACATGAGGGAGGAGATAAGATCTTATCTGAACGCGTGTCCCCGTGGTAACGGACAGAAGAGGGCTGAGATCTTTACTGGGATCTAGCTGTGGTTCTCCAGATCCCCGGCCCGTTACGGGTTAGACGGAACCACAGGGTTCACAGTGGAACCGTGTACCAAAGTACGGCACCCTAGGAGGTTTCCTAACACTCTGAAATGACAGAGAGCTGAACAGGACAGAGGTGACGAACAAT
>NC_140380.1:8530000-8567500 GCF_054491055.1 Hypomesus nipponensis | reverse complement strand
AATATATGACATACTCACACATCATTTTTATCATGACTTCTGTCGGGGAGAACACATTGACGCCAGAAAAGTTATGTCTCTGGAGATCACCAACATGAGCAGTCGTCAAGTCTACTTTTGTTCGTTTGCCCATAACTCCCTCCCTTCACTGGATGGGATAACTGCATTCCAAAACATCAACACAATAACAAAATTTTGTGGTCTGACATTAACACTCTATTATCGAGAAAAAGAATAATTAGCTCCATGTTGTTCCCACGTAGAAATAACTGATAAAGTCTTTGTTTCCTAAATGTACATATGTAGTGTTTGTGGTATTTATACTAAAGATATGTATTATATTGTATCATTGTTCATTTATTCTTTGTTAATAATAACTTTATTTCCACTTTAATAGCAGCTTTTGTTAATTGCGCTTCATTTATAGTAGCTTTGTCTACATTATCTTGGTTTCTTTGAAAACAAAAGTACACATTGATGTCTATGAGTAACAGAGATGTGCAGACTGGATATTTGAACCTGCGACCATCACAAGCCCACCCAGAAAACAACATATGTTCTAACTCCCAGTCCAGCAGGGAACATCCGTTCTCTTGGGTTTTCTATCCCAGTCCAGCAGGGAACATAGGTTCTAAGTCCCCAGTCCAGCAGGGAACATAGGTTCTAAGTCCCCAGTCCAGCAGGGAACATGGGTTCTAAGTCCCAGTCCAGCAGGGAACATAGGTTCTAAGTCCCCAGTCCAGCAGGGAACATAGGTTCTAAGTCCCCAGTCCAGCAGGGAACATAGGTTCTAAGTCCCCAGTCCAGCAGGGAACATAGGTTCTAAGTCCCCAGTCCAGCAGGGAACATGGGTTCTAACTCCCAGTCCAGCAGGGAACATCCGTTCTCTTGGGTTTTCTATCCCAGTCCAGCAGGGAACATAGGTTCTAAGTCCCCAGTCCAGCAGGGAACATAGGTTCTAAGTCCCCAGTCCAGCAGGGAACATAGGTTCTAAGTCCCCAGTCCAGCAGGGAACATGGGTTCTCCGTCCCAGCTGACCCAAGGGTTAGGATGTACTCATGGGAACTGTCTGGGTGAGATCTCCCCGTCTCCCTCCACAGCCTGAGCCCAGTGGAGTCGCTGGGCTGGGGCTTAGAACAGCCAGCGTCAGCTTCCCACTGACACTTTGCATCAGTCTTCTGTACCCCTGTGTGTTTGTACATGGTTGTGTTTGTGTGTGTGTGCACGTGCGTGTGAGAGAAATAGTGTGTTTGTGTGTGAGTGTGAGTGACACAGGGAAAAGGCGTGGTTGATGTCATTAATTCAAAACAAAACAAACGTCTGGCAGGCCTTGAAAGGGCGAGGGAAACACTCAGATTGAACCAACTTTGGGGTCCCGAAACCTCAAGCTTTGATGGTTAAGACTTCACTCTGACACAGATTGGATTTCCTGCCCTGTGCGGAGCGATTCTTCCCTCCGTCTCAGCAAGAGGAGGAGGATTAAGGATGTCCAAGCTCACTATTAAACTGAGTCCTCGGTTTTAAGCAGGGGGAACAAAAAGGACGAAATCGAGAATGTGGCGCGTTTGATTTGGATGCTTGTGCATGGCATCTGGAAACAATACACACAGGATGAAACGGACGACAATAGGACATTGTTAAAGGAGTGTTTGACTGTAGACAGCGGCAACACTGGAAGCCTGTGATTGTTTGTTAGTTGAATCCTCTCACACGGTAAACAATCCTTCTCAGAGAGGGTGGTTCACTCCACAAGTCTTCCTGCTACTGTAATCACTACTGTAGAAAAGCCTAACCCAGCCCCAACACTAAAGCCCAACCCTAACCCGACCGTCCCCTAACCGGAGTTCGTCTGAGACCGTGTGAGAACCAGGTTTGGGAGGCAACTCCTGCTTCTCACAATATATCATCCGACACTTGTGGATCGACCTTGGGAACGTTCCGGATTCTCACAGGGGCCCTTGTGGAGCTGATGCTGATGGCCATTGCGCCATGGAAACGGAGCGAGGCAGCGAGGGCAGCGTCGCGCGGAGGAAAGGAGGTGGATCACGGGGGGGGGGGGGGGGGGCTGACACGTCACCGCGAGCGACACTTTTACACACACGAGAAACATTGTGAAACATTGCATCTAATGTGTTCCACAGATGCCTTATCTTCCCTCCTTGTAGGAACAAATGCTTTTAGTGTCACACACGGGTTGACTGAAATACTGACAGTCACATGACTTCATGTTCTTTTGCTCTAAAAAACGTTGACTTTGTTTTTGGATTGACGGCCTATTTCTGTCTGTCGGGGTAATTAGGGTTTGGAGGGTGTGTACAGAACATTGGTGTTGTTCTCACAGTGGTGAAACACATATTCACCAACCTCAGGACAAACCCAGGCTGAGGTTAGGACAAACAGAAGACCCACCACAACACCATCTTATCTCACAGCTATCATTGTCATCACTGGGTCCAATCACTGGTTCCATTCTATTTGAATAAAACCAGTTCCGGAGTTCAAGACAATGTTGTCCTTTCAAGGAGGTTTGTGGCCATCGTAGTGGAGTAGCACAACAATCTCCGACTTGACTTCAACTTCTTTGATCCATTTTTTTTTATTTTTAAGAAAGACAAGCGTGTGAAGTCATTAACTCCGATCCTGCAGATAATGACCTGCTTCCTCCAGAAGTGGAGATGAACCCACCACAGATACCGCTGCGCCTATTGTGTAAGAGAGACTCATGCAGGCTGCGCGAGGTGTTTCTGGGCGGCGAGGGAGTGGGCTCAGGGCCAGGTACGAGTATTTGTGCGTTTTTTTTGTTTTTTCGACTGCAGGGTTGAGACATGCGAGCCTGGCATTTCGAGGCTTCCTGTCACCACCCACTCCGCCTCGTCTGCCGGTTGAGACTCCGAGTAGACAACGTCTTTTTTTTGGTCTCCTAGTTGTTCCGTTGTACGATAGCGAGATGCAGGCGGGCGTTCGGGGTCTTTGCTCAACAGTGGTGGGTGGGTGGGGGGGGGGGGGAGAGACACTGTTGGAGTTGTGGTGATCGCAGATATAAACGTTCACTTCGATGTTTTACTGATTCCTCCTCAGGTGATATCGGTCCAAAACAACGTAAACGGTGCGCCGACAGTGCAGCAGAAGATCAAGGACCAGAAGTGCGTTGTTCTAATGGCGTTTGGGCGGTCCGTCAAGGATGACCCTACCTCCAGCCTCTTGTCACATCAGCACGACACAGTTCCGTGCCTGTGCGGTTACGGCGTCTCCGTGCTAGAAACGAGATCAATAAAACCTAAAAATGTAGTCGCTTGAATCTGTTTTTTATTAAGCATATCTCGGAAAGAGTTCAGCACACACATAGGCTGTGAGAGAGTCATGAAACCCCGGCCGGGCTGCGTGCTCCTGGGCAGCTTGTGTCTCAGCTTGTGTCAAAGTCTAGTCAACTATCCATCATCAAACCCCTCACAATGCTGGAACCCCGGAGTGAAGATATCTCACCCCACAGGTAACCAAGAGAGGTATTGGGCAATATAGGATTGCAGTATAGCTTCTTCCACACCTACACAGAGGGGTGGCAGGTGGTTACATGAGCCTATGGTTGGTTGTCTGTTCAGATCTCTCCTGCGTTAAGAAGAATAAACTGTTGATCTGTTAAGCAAGCCACGGCGTTTCCTTACATATCTGATCTGGGTCCCACGCTACATGCAACAACGAACGCTCACAGGCAGGGAGGGGGAGGAGGAGACGGAGGGAGGGGGAGAGGGAGGAGGAGACGGAGGGAGGGGGAGAGGGAGGAGGAGACGGAGGGAGGGGGAGACGGAGGGAGGGGGAGACGGAGGGAGGGGGAGAGGGAGGGGGAGACGGAGACGCAGGGGCAGGGGAGGGAGATGGGGGGAGGGGCAGGGGAGGGAGATGGGGGGAGGGGCAGGGGAGGGAGATGGGGGGAGGGGCAGGGGAGGGAGATGGGGGGAGTGACTCACAAGTTGGCCATGTACATTCAAAAGCTAACCTGACTCAAGTCCTGACATTTTTCTCACACCTTGCTTGTATCAGCCAATCAAACACATGGAGAAAGAGAGAGAAAGAGAGAGAAAGAGAGAGAAAGAGAGAGAAAGAGAGAGAAAGAGAGAGAAAGAGAGAGAAAGAGAGAGGGGTTGGGGTGTAGGGAGACAGGCAGAGAAAGAGAGTATCTTAGAACTCCCATCTTTTCCGAGCTTCTGCTATGCTCATTTATAAGGTCATATTATAGGAGAGGAGGTCACCATTTAGTTTCCTTTTTACCCTTTGATACATCTGAATTATTGACTGAACCCCAGTCCAACCTTGGTCCTGTCTTATGTCATCGTTTTATGCCATCCTCATATCCCAAAACCATGATAATAATTCAGCTACATTTAGAAGAATAGAAAACCAAAACTCAAATCCACGAGATCTTTGATCACACGACCGCAACATCGTGGGCCCTGAGGAGTCTCGTGGAAGGTGAAGGTCTCTTAATGGGCTGGGTTGCATGGATACATGGGGGAGACTTAAGATTTATACGACCATAACTTTTGAGGCTCGCTTTGTGGACTTCCTATTCGTTGCTGGGTGGAAAAAGCGTCCCCATCCAGACTCCGACGGGTGAAGTCATTGACTCACGAGCAAAGCGGCAAAGCCTGGTTGGACGGATGGCTGGGAGGGGTTTTGGACGTCCTTTCAAACCGCTGTTTAGAAAAGAGATGACATAGCGCCGTAGTGATCCATATGTTACAAATTATGGCATCTGTTTATCATTTCTTTATTTACTTTGTAGATGCGGGATCCAGCTTGATTAGCATTTCTGTTGTGTTTGTCGTCTTCGGGAAGAGAACGTGATTGGCAGTTGGTGGCGGGTGTTTGAAGTGAGAGTTGGCTGTCTTTGAAGATCTGGATGAAAGAAATCATGCACATAGGCCTAGGCTACTACTTGAGGATAATCTAAAAATGAAATTGGCAGTTTGTGAAGGCGACTCATGAGCGACAAACATGAACTTGTACACTAAATGTTTATTGGATTGAAAGTGATAAAATGACAGAAAAAATTACTTCAGGAAATAGGCCTATTGTAATTCATAACAAGCTGCGGGAGTTCATTACGAAATAAAAGTAGGGAGGAGGTGTTTGACAGTTAGGCTACAGACACTATATTCATAAATAATCATCCTCTTCACATCAACTGTGGTTTTTCGTCTTTTCCTCCTCCCTACAATCTTAAAAAAAATGTAGGCTATTTAAAAAACAAACTGGATATAACATCATTTTGGTTACTTAGAAAACTCAAATAGGCCTAAATGTGATGATAGCATTTTAAACCCAATGATACAATTATAAATGTAGCTAAAACAAAAGGTGTGTGCTAAGCATGGAGAGCCCTAAAATGTGTTGCATGTGTTCGTTTCATGTATTAAAGTTACAGGACTAAAGGAAATATCATAGAAAACCTACAGTCGAAAAAAAGTCTTAATAGTTAGGCCTATAGGCTACTAATATTCAACATAAGTAGCGCTATGTTGTTTCCTGAAAAATCTCCTTACCGGTGTTTTGAAATCCATTACCCCATCAAGGACTGTGGTAGCCAACTACCTCGGCAGTGTTAATGGAAGAATGATAGACCAGGCGTCTTATTTGGAATTCCAATTTTATGATATTTTAAGGAAATTAAGAAATTAGCTCTAGCTCTTAAAATACTGTGTGAACATCATTTCAGGCAATACTAATGTTGAGTTCGTTGAATAAACATTATTAGCCTTAGATTACGGATACGGCATTTTAACATTAGCCTAGCTACACTCAAACACATCCTAAACGACCTATAGACGAGACAATAATATAGAACGAATTTGCATAGGTTACAGTAGATTTTTCTATCATTCGCAATACAATTTAATAAAAGATGACTGGTATTTCCAAAGACGATGAATGAATTTAAGAGCAGTTACCTTTTCATGGTTCACATTCATTCAAGGTAAATTAACCCCAACCCTAACTGTGACCTTTTGAACCCACGTCAAGGCTAATGTAGCATTACAACATACTAAACTAAACAGTGCCATCTAGTGGCCATATCTAGTAACTGCCATACATCTATAAACTATAGAATGTCTCAACTTACTGGACCTAGTTCACGACAACGTCTACATACAGAAATATAAAATAATAATTTTAACAGCCCAGGTTTATCTGTACAGTCCTGGAGTTGAAGTTTAACTGGCATAAGAAACAAATACTTTATTGATCTATTGTTATAAGGTGTGAAACAATGGTACAGCACCCAACAAGTTCAGCAAACGTGAACACCATCTTGCCTAATATGTTTGCAGATTGATAATGACCATTATGTTTTTGTGTTCAGTCATGTAGGGCAGGCTAATCTCTTGTGGACGGTTCCTCACCCAAGTCTATAGTAAACCAGAAACAACTTATCTATATTAAGTTTTAATTTTCAAAATTGTGACAAATGGCATACATTTGAATTTAAAGCACACAAAATCATGGACATCAACCAAATTAAGGTTCTCAGAAATACCCCTTAAGTGTTAAGGAGTATTTAAGTCACTCTTGTGTAAAACTTTGGTCCGGTTCTTCATCTGACCTCAGACCGTAAAGACAACCAATCACCAACCGAAGAAACATCAAACTCTGCATTGCTTGTCCTTGTAAAGTCAGTCAAGAAGACTGACAGAACAATAATTTAGATTGACTCTTCTTATTTTAATACACAAACACTTTTAATGTGATGTTGCCTTAATAAAAGCAAATGCTTAAGAGGAGACAAGGTCTTGACAAGTGTAACAAAAGAAATGACGCCACAAAGCCAGCGCCCTACACTTTAGTCAGACTTTGCTACGTAAAAGCAGACACACATACATATCAATGCGCCCGACAACTTACAGGTAAATGTTTCCAAAATGGACAACCTATAAAAAAAAAAAAAAGCAACCATGGAAGTCACAACAAAACGCCCGGCCCAAAAGAGGCTGAGCAAGCACAAGAGAAGTGGTCGACCCCTGTACAAACTGATCAGTGACATCTTGCCGTGACTGTACAAAAAAGGTTGCAACCACAGACGCGTTGGCTTCTTGGGAGGTTTGTGTTCCAAACTGACGACACAGCGATGAGACTTCTGCCCGACCTCACTGTCCCCCTCGCAGGGCCAAACACAGAAGCAACCGCCAGGGGCGCCGTCGACTCTGCTACACTGGAAGTCGACCAGAGCACTTAGCGAGGCTTTGCCCCTCTGTACCGCTTTACCTGAATTTTCTGAGGGAGGCTAGGGTAAAAAACGACAACTGTAGTCCGTTACCGACTCCAGAATCCTGAATTTCACACAAACCTACGCAGAAGAAGAAAAAAAACACTGTCTGCGGTCAAAACTGCCTCGAGTCTATTATCAAACGCCACACACTGAAATCCTACCCCCCCTAGTGGAGAAAGGTGGCGGGTCGAATGCCTGGCTGGTTCGGCAGAAACCTTAACAGGATAAACCCCTCCGGATGACCCAAACACACATCCACACACACACACACACACACACACACAAGGTGACCTTGCATGAGCGTGAGCAGGGTGGCGGAGTCACGTGACCTGGAGTCACATGACCTGGAGTGAATACAGACGGTGTGAAACGACTGTCGACCTGCCCGCTTCTATGCCCTGAGGCACCTAGCTACGTCTGTGTTCGAAAAAGCGAACAGATTTTCTGTCTTGGACTCTCGTCTCAACTGAGAGTCAATCTCGGCAGTTCGGCTCCAAATATCGTTACCCTCCCCGACCCAGGAGGAGGTTGGGAGTGCCTACGGAGGGCGGCAGAACCAGGGGGAGGTGGGGGGGCGAACCCCAGGGGCCTCGCGCTGCGCTCCCCCCCTTTTTTTAGTAGTAGTGGCATATCTGCAGCCTGCTCCCCGGGTCGTTCTTCCCCGGGCTGAAGAAGGGCGACACGGGCTCATCGAAGTAGGCGTCGAACATGTACAGCCTCTTCATGGTGACGGCGTCGTAGAAGGACACGCGCCCGTTGTCGTAGTCCAGGTACACGCCCACCCGCGGCGAGTTCCAGTAGTCGGCCACCAGCACGCGGGCGTCCTCCTCGTTGGCGTAGAGGCGATCCTGCAGGCACAGGCTCCAGTACCCGGAGGAGGGGCTGAGGTTGACGAAGCCCTTCCTGTTGCTGTACTCGGCCGTCACGCCCAGGTACCACACTCCCTTGTCCTTGACGTCCACCTCCCAGTAGTGCTGGCCGCTGGCATACTGCGCCGTGGCCAGCACGCCGCAGAAGCGCGTGAAGCGCTGGGGGAGGTCGGGGTCCTGGCTGCGGGCGCGGCCCTCCTCCACTTTGGTGTCGAAGTCGGTGATGGCCAGGTTGGGGTGGGCCGTGTCGGGGTCCAGGGTCAGGTTCTGAGGCACTATGCGAGGGAGAGAGAGAGAACGAAAATGATTTGCGAGAAACTGTGATTTTTGATCTGAACGTGTCTCTGTGTGTGTGTGTGTGTGTGTTGTGAACTCACTGGTGTACAGCACATGCATCATCTTCTTCCACAGGATGAGCTGGAAGGGGCCGGAGAAATCGGTCCAGTCCACAGGACAGTTACAAGAGGAGATGGAGGGGTTCACCTGCAGGGGCCTGGATGAGAAGGAGATCAAATATTTAGGCTTCTTTACATGCTACAAAATCTTTAATACCATTAAATATTTACAACGATCAAATACGATGAGAACGTTGTTAAAAAGTTGAGCTTACTTGTTGATTATCTGGGTCATGCTCTGTGAGGAAACGCAAACACAACTTTTGAGTACACAAACACATTCCGACCGCGTGTACACAAACGTGCGCGCACGCAAGAGTTTCCCCCCCCAAACTGACCTCAAAGCTCGGCTTCCCGCCAAAGTGGCTCCGGATCTCGGCGATGGCGTCGTCCACGGCGACTGCCTCCATGTCCACCTTCTTCAGGTTCTCGTCGATGACGGCCGTGGTGGCCACCAGCTCGGCGTCCAGGCTGTCCAGCAGCGTGTCCTTCTCGTCCAGCAGGAACTGCACCAGGGCGCCCACATCCTCCTCGATCTTCTCCTTCAACCTCTGCTTCTTCAGCTGGACACCCAGAAACACGACACAAAACACGCACAAGTTTCCCCATCGTGTACTCGATTCGATCGGGCCACGGTTCGCCGCCGTCTCTGGGACAAACGGATTAAACACAGTGGAGGGATCCAGATTGGACTGGTTTGGCTGCCCTCTGAGAGCCCCGAGGAGGAGAACAATCGAGTCAGATGGCTGAGCGGTTAGGGAATTGGGCTATTAAATCAGAAGGTTGCCGGTTTGATTCCCGGCCGTGAGAAAATGACATTGTGTCCTAGCCTCGGGGGAGAATGCCCCTTGTACTTCCTGTGAGTCGCTCTGGATAAGAGCGTCTGCTTATATGACTAAACGTAAACAAAAGGTCCGCCGAGGTACCTTGGCGTCGCTCTTGGTGTGCTCGTCTTCGGCCTTCACCCGGGAGCACACGCTCTGCTGCCACTCCAGCTTCACCAGCCTCATCCGCAGCTCCCCCTGACAGGAACACCACACAGCCGCTATTCGCACGTTTGGGCGCGCTTGATTCGTGTCACTCTCCCCCCCCCCCCCAGCACTGACACCGATAAGTCCGAGAAAAGCCAAGTAGTGAGTGCCAACCGAGAGGGCGAATCTAAGACACCTCGACTACTTTGAAGTTATGTTTTTGGACTAACCTAGAGACACAAAGAGCCTGTGTTACTGAGGGCAGCTGTAGCTTGATCAAGAAGGCCTTGGGTTGGTGTAACATGGTGTTGCACAACAGCGTTACACATTGACCCTTACCCTCATGTCCTCCAGAACCTCCGGGACAGGAGCCACTTCATGATGTCTGGAAACGCAGGGAGAAAAGTTGAAGATGTAACCTTTTTATCCTGTATAAGAATGATACTCTGTTCAGCATTCTTTGAGTGCAAAGAGAAGCCGACCCCCAAATCTGAACTCTGGGTAACACTCGTCTTACGTAAACAAGGGGACCTGGGCTGACCACTATCTTACTGGAAAGGCCATAAAGAGATGTCTAACCTTATCTGAGTGAATCATATGGTCAAGCTTAGAGGGGTCTGAGAGCGCACACACACGTGATCGATGCAAGGGAGCCAATGAAAGAGCCATGTGACAGTTGCATGCCTGTTTATGAACCAATGAGTGTGGACAGTGTTAAATTGTGTCTACATAGAAGCCAGAAAAAGGAAATCGACTTCAAACTGATGCTAGGCATTCATTTTTGTGTCACAGGTCAATAATGAATTTCATGAAAGACTGCATTTCCCAGCTCCCAACAGTGTACATGCATAGACTGCAAGGAAGGACAGTCTGCGACCCTTACTTGTGTGCTCTGGACTCTCTGCAGACCACACAGATGGGTTTGCGGTCTGTGTGGCAGTAAAGTTTCAGCTCTTCACCATGACGGTCGCATTTACCATCTAGCTTTACTGGCTTGGGCTGTGCGGGTTTGAAGGACTTCAAGCACTCCAGCTGATTCAACTTATCCACCAGGTTCTTCACCAGGTAGTTTTTGGTGAAACTGATCTTGTTGAATACCTTTAAAAGGACAAGGAAACGCATTGTCGAGTCACCCATTGTGTTTGAATGTATTGCAGCTAACAAGGACCGACACCAAATGATCTTGACATCCTCAACAATAATGCCATTAGCAACATCCTTCCTTGTTATCTAGCGACACAGACGTATACTACAATAGCATACATCTACTGACACTGGCCAAGAGCAGGAAATCTACTTATCTAGTAGGCTAACAAAAAACATTACCCCGTAGCAATAACTAATATTATAAACAACTGATAAACATATCTGTATGCTTGCTTCCGTCTGTGATGACAAAAGAAAATGGCAAACCACCAAAGATGGTTTAGCTAGCTGGTTTGCTAGCAACAACAATAGTTAGCTTACAAACCATTCGGCACTCTGGACACTGATAACCTATGTCTTCCCCGCCATTTTCCTCCCAATGCATAAGAATACAAAAGCGGCAGAAATTATGTCCACATTTCAAAATGACAGGGTCGTCAAAATAGTCCAGGCAGATGGCACAGATCAGCTCTTTCTGCAAATCTCCAGTGGGACTTGCAGTAGCCATGTTTAGCTACCACAACAAGCTTCTAGTATGTTAACGAGGGGGTGGAGAAGACGGAAGTAGAGGAATGTGGGTGGTTTGCGCATGTGCATGTGGTCCAATCAGAATCAAGCAAAAGGTGTGACACAAAAAGGTGATAAGGAACTTATACTTACAGAGTACAGGTGACACAAAATTCCCCAGCACATATTTATTCATAAATACATATACAAACCCATTCATAAAAAGTTTACATTGTGGGGTGCTGAAACTGTCATAAGCACTAGAAATAACCAGGAGTATTCACTGCTTTGGATAATCATTCCTTGCAGGCCTACAATTATAGATCAGGCTACATTGCATAGCTTTGATGGACATGTGAAGAATACTGGTCTCTTATCAAAAAGTGCATTTGGTTCAGTTGTGTGTCAGAGAAACAGACTAGTCATAGGAATTGACTGCAGATCATTCAAAAGTAATCTAATCATAAATCCAGTGGTCATTAAGCCATGAAAAGTGATTTGCCAGGACAGTTTTACGATTCAGAATCACAATGAACCATTCTTGAGAGGATCCGTACAGTAGAATACTGAGAAATCTATTCTACTGATTGTTATTAGCCACTACTAATGGCTTTGGTTTTGGCAACCAATCAAATTAAACATAATTTTTATGTCAACAGCATAATCTTATCATATTTCAAGAGTGGATCTGTAATAATAAGTTTGGTTTTCTGACATCATTGGTTGCACGCTTCCCACTCAGCTGTAGACGCCCTCTAACAATCACACCAATCATACCAATACGAATATATAAAAATTGATAAATACCATGTAACAATCAACATATGCAGTAGAACAGTGACAAAATAGTTACATTTGGATTAATTGCAATATACGTAAATGTTCACAGTAGTACGAGTGAACATCAAACAGGCTCCACAGCGTACATCAACAGGTGGCGCTATACGTACAGTTCAGAGTTAACTCTATGTGTCTTATGCTCTCGAAAAAATTCAATACAAATAATAAATGGTGATCTAAAAAAACAAGTAGTAGTGTTTGAGTTACAGAACGAGTCAATGAGCCCGCGGGTGTCGTCAGACTCCTGAGGCGAGGGTTTCCCTCCACATCATTTCTCCAACTGCCATTCCATGGCAGTTGGCCTACATCATCTCCAGTGTTCAAACATCCAGTGTATTAATACTATGACAACCAACAGAGACAGGAAGTGAGGGACATGACACGGCTACACTGGCACAGCACTCTGCGGACACACACAGTGCTGTAAACACCACGACAGTAGTCCTTCACAAATACAAAGCCATCTAAATGACCAGCTGCAGCAGCAACTGAGAAAAAGGGGATATCTCTAATCATGTTTCCATTCAGCAGGGGTTGTTGTAGGGGTGGATGCACGTCTTGATGTGCAGTCCAACGCTCTACCTCTGTGATGTACATACTGTGTCTATGGGAGGCGTTTCCCTGGTGACGACCTGATGCATTGAAATGTCCCCTTCCGATCAGTGAATCTCTCTTCTACACCTCCTCACACCCTCTGTTCACCCTCACTCTCATTCCCTCCGACTCTTTCCCTCTGTAAATCTCTCTCTTTCCCTCCACTTTAATAAACTGCTCATATGTACTGTTTATACTTTCTGTTGTGGTCTGTATAATTGGACACTATGATTTGATGATTGTTTGAGGCCAATCTATATGGAATAGCTTCAGGCACTTATTAAATCAAAGAAAAGGGTACAAAATCATAAGGACACACTGATGGGAGCCCATCTGGACTACAGTATGTTGGTGATGGCGGGAGAAGGTGTAAATGTATGTGTTTTCAGGCTTACATGGACCAGGACAACCCCCCCCCCCCCCCCCCCCCCCCCCCCCCCCCCCCCCCAAACCACACTTATTACAAACAACACACCTAGATCCTCTCACTAGAAATGTTGCGGCCGAAGGTTTTGGTGTTGAAAGGTAGTCTAATACCAGTGTAGAAAAACATAATGCAAAAAACGTTACAAAATCCTAAGTATTCTATCACACCCCTCTGACTGTGTTTATTTCTTTTTTTGTTTTCATGAGTCCGTCTATCCGTCGTCATCGCTCGTCCCCCGTCCAGTGGTCAGACTTCAGAGCTGTCGCTGCAGTCCACCATCCGGGCCACCAGCATGGGTTCGGTGCTGGTCGACCCCCTCACCGCCCCCTTCCTCTCCTCCCTCCGCCCCTCTCTCCCGCCTCCCTTCTGTCTGGACCTCAGCGCTAGCCCGAGGACGAGCACGAGGAGGAAGGTGAGCAGCATGCCCACCGCCGCCCCCACGGCCGTCACCATCCCCTCCCCAGCCGTCCCCGCGTTCAGCTCGCGTGGTTCCAGCCCGTCGGCGAACAGCTCGCCCTCCACCCCCGCCCGCCTCTTGGTACGGTCCAGGGCGATGTGCATGATGTTGGTGCCGCGGTTGTTGTCCGCCCCGATGTCCTCTGCCACCTCGGGGGTGTCCTCGCCGGCCGACCTCGGGCGCCTGTGACCTTTGGCCTCGGCGAGGTGGTTGCCGGCGGAAACCATGGAGTGGTACTCCAAGCTTCTCTTGCCGATGCCCCTGTTGGCGTTGTCCTTGGAGCGCACCGTGTAGATGGTGTGGATGTACCACTCTCGCCCCGCGGCAACCTGAGAAGCAACCATGTAGTCAGTTAAAATTTACTCCAGTTAGCATTGCTAACTGGAGTAAGTTGCTAACTCCCCGTTGGTCAGCAAAACGAGTCCATTAAACATTGGTTAGCAAGTCAGTAAAACAAGTCCACTAAGCACAGATTAGCTAGTCAGCAGATCCATATACCCTTTGTTTACATTTAGTCATTTAGCAGTTGCACTTATCCAGAGCGACTTCCAGTAAGTACAGGGACATTCCCCCCGAGGCAAGTAGGGTGAAGTGCCTTGCCCAAGGACACACCGTCATTTGGCACGGCCGGTAATCGAACCGGCCACCTTCTGATTACTAGCCCGGTTCCCTAACCGCTCAGCCGCCTGACTCCCTTTGGTAACTGGACAATCCTGCATGCGTGTGTGTCATTACTGGGAGATGAATGAGCATTTCTTCTTCTAACTCCCGTACCTGGAACATGGGGGTGGAGTCCAGCCTGAATCCGTCCGACCCAGGCTGCCTGACCAGAGACAGTGCGGACGGGTCGTCCACCGCCAGCCGGGCGTCAAATCCAACGTCCCCAAACACCTGCGCCTGGGTCTCCGGCTGGGACTTGTCCTGCAGAGAGAAGGGAGGGAAGGAGACAAGGCTTCTTAGTGTTTGGGTCGAAGCTTCGTCTTCCACGAAGCACGTCAGGAGGAACCGTCGGCCTTTAAAACCTGCGGTAAGACTGCAATTTCTTCCAAATCGACCTACGTTTTTCTGTCAGACAAGAAAATTTGCTGAAAACACATAACCACATAATGGCTGCCAAGTGATTTCGTTTCATCCGAAATGCCGCGCCATTATCTATGTCGCGGTGTGCTCAGTAAAAGGGTCGCTCCGCTGGCACTTACGATAATCTTGAACCGGTACAGAAGAGAGGGAGAATCCGCCAAGCAGCCAAACTCAAACTTGGTCGGGTTGTACTTCGGCACGTATCCATCCGCGCCGGTGCAGAGGTACACCTTCTCGATGTTGCAGAAAAACGAATCCCCCAGGTTCTGCACGGGGTCGACAAGCACCCGCCCATAGATGGTGTCTCCTGTAGAAGGAAAGGGGGAGAGGGAATTAGTTAGGGAGTCAGATGGCTGAGCGGTGAGGGAGTCGGGCTAGTAATCAGAAGGTTGCCGGATCGATTCCCCGCAGTGGCAAATGATGTTGTGTCCTTGGGCAAGGCACTTCACCCTACTTGCCTAGGGGGGAATGTCCCTGTACTTACTGTAAGTCGCTCTGGATAAGAGCGTCTGCTAAATGACTAAATGTAAATGTAAATGTAAATTAAGTCGGGCTAAATTGCATCAGAGCGAAGGTAATCGAGGTGCATTTGATTCGCCTCACGGTGGCGTCTTAAGGGACTGTTTCATCGCACTGGGTGGGATATGGATTAAAATGGATTATCATATAATTACATACTTGATCTAATCTGCTTGAGAAAGTATTTCGAAATTTCGTTTGAACAGTTTGAATAGCCACAGGAATTCTGTGAGAGCTACAGAAGTACCCAAAGAACAAATGATCATAGGTCTAGTTTCTGATCATTTTATTCTCAGTAGATTCTTTAGATTGTTACAATATAGCTCATATACATAACATACAGTAAACAGTAATTCTACTATATATCCATCTGCCTTGACCCAACCTCATCAACACAGTAGCAGTTTACAGTGAGTGAGGGAGATGTTCTTAGAGATGTCTTTAGTTCTTAGAATTTGTTAAAACGATTTACTTAATTTCCGATATGTTTATTGTTTGCACCTTACATTACATTTAAGTCATTTAGCAGACGCTCTTATCCAGAGCGACACACAGTAAGTAAAGGGACATTCCCCCGAGGTAAGTAGGGTGAAGTGCCTTGCCCAAGGACACAACATCATTGTTCACAACCAAGAATCGAACCGGCAACCTTCAGATTACTAGCCCGATTCCCTAACCGCTCCGTCAACTGACACCTAACTGCACCTTCCCGCCACGGTAAATTCCGTGTTCGTGTAACATAAATGGCAAATAAACCCTGAATTCAGATTCAGATGTCTGTGGAGCCCTACCTTCTGAGAAGGCCACGTCGCTCTCCTGACCAAAGCCCATAGAGCCGTCTGATAGCCATAGGCTCCTCTTGGAGAGCAGGAACATCTGTGTGTTCAGACTGAACTCCACCGCTACCGGGTCACTCACCTGGGGGGGGGGGGGGGGGGGGGGAGAGTAGGCATGAGAGCGGCTGGTGGGGGGTGGGTGGGTGCGGGCGTTCCTCTGGGGTCCTACCGTACCTGCTGGAAGCGTATGTCCAGGTCAAAGGTCACAGGCTCCCGGGGGCTGCAGACAGGGGGGAGGGCGTACTCCACGCTCTGGGCCGTGGTGCAGGGGATCAGCTTGACTGTGTACGTCCCTGAGTAGTCCCTCACCTGGGGGAGGGGGGAGAGAGAGAGGTGAGAGAGAGAGAGAGAGACAGAGAGAGAGAGAGAGAGAGAGAGAGAGAGAGAGAGAGAGAGAGAGAGAGAGAGAGAGAGAGAGAGAGAAGGGTGATAGAGAGAGAGAGGGGTGATAGAGAGAGAGAGAGAGAGTGAGAGGTGATAGAGAGGTGATAGAGAGAGAGGGGAGAGAGAGAGAGGTGATAGAGAGAGAGAAAGAGAGAGAGAGAGAGAGAGAGAGAGGTGATAGAGAGAGAGAGAAAGAGAGAGAGAGAGAGAGAGAGAGAGAGAAGGGTGATAGAGAGAGAGAGAGATGGGTGATAGAGAGAGTCGAACACTATGCCGTGCTCTAGAGAGCGGGGGGGGGGGGGGGGGGGCAGGTGGGGGAACTCACGGCAAAGTCCGAGGTGAAGGTCCACTGCTGGACCGGCTGGTTGTAGGTGGGCTCGCTCCGCACCAGGCTCAGGTTAAAGGTCAACCCCGGGTGTTCAGCACACATCACCATGGAGGCGGAGGACGCTGGGTGACAGAGTTCAGAGCGCTTGACGACAGGACTTTCGACGGATTCAACTCGACAACAACAACAAGCCGCGTAAGCTTGATAGAGACTATTGGTGGCATGTTTGACCCATGAGTTCATTCGCTCGCTGTGCTAGCCCGCTGGGCAGTGTAAGTCTGCAGGTATTTATCTTCTATCCAAGCAGACAGGGTAAATACAGGGAACAGTGGGTCGGCTCACCTGCCTTCCTGACCCTTCCTCCGGAGTGGGCTTCCACGAACATGCCCCTGAAGCGAGCCTTGGTGCGGAAGTTGACCACCAGGCGACCCTGCTCGTTAATCCGCATGCTGGTCGGGTACAGGGCACCTGGGAGCGCCGGCACGCATGGACGGACACACGCACACATACATTGTACATTTACATTGAGTCATTGAGCAGGCGCTTTTATCCAAAGCGACGACAAGAAAGGTGCATAGGTCTGTGATCATAAACAACGAGATAGCCCCAAAAACAATGTGGGGAGCCAAAACATGAAGCATACATGGTGAAAAGCGAATAAGAGCCAATTGGTAGAACCAGAAGAGCATGTAGTTAAACAAGTTACAATGAAACAACATGACCCTCAAACGTGCCCAGATTGTACCTGGAGCAAAGCAAGCAACAATAATATAATTCACAGCGAGTACAAGTAGCTAAATCAGTTACAACTAACTAACTAACAAGTGCAGTGAGTCCCTCAATAGGTGTCATTGTGTTCCTGGAGGAAATAAACTAATCTGATCCAACAAATCCTTCCTAAGTACATTGTACATACACCATTCCTGTTCTCTGCTGCTGGGTGTATATGTGTGTGTGTGACCTGCTTTTTGTAAGTGGGTATACTGTGTTTGTGAGTGTGGCTGTGTGTAACTATGTGTGTCCCTCAGTGTGTGTGTGTGTGTGAGTGTGAATGTGTGAGTGTGAATGTGTAAGTGTGTGTGTGTGTGTGTGTGTGAGAGTGTGTGTGTTTGACCTGCTTTTTGTAAGTGGGTAAACTGTGTTTGTGTGGCTGTGTGTTTAACTGTATGCGTGTTCCCCTCAGCGTGCGTGTGTGTGAAAGTGTACGTGTGAATGTGTGTGAGAGCGTGTGTGTGAGAGTGTGTGTGTGTGTGTGAGACCCACCCTGCAGCTCAGCTTGAGGCGGGCTCCCGATGCCGTCGTTCCAGAGGATGGCCGTGTCGTAGACGAACGTGAGGCGGAGCTCCGACTGCAGGTCGAAGTGCTGCCAGCCGCCGGCGCCCACGGGGGAGTGGAACACGTAGGACACGTGGAGCGGCACGCGCAGCGTCACGTACGACTGGACCAGGTTCAGCACCTGCTCGGCCAATCGGAGGAGAGAGAGAGGAGTGAGGAGGCGGACACAGGAAGAGGGAAGCGAGGTGGAGAGGGAGGGGTGACGGAGGACGGTGTTATAGAGGGAGTCAGATGGCTGAGCGGTGAGGGAGTCGGGCTAGTAATCAGAAGGTTGCCGGATCGATTCCCCGCAGTGGCAAATGATGTTGTGTCCTTGGGCAAGGCACTTCACCCTACTTGCCTCGGGGGGAATGCCCCTGTACTTACTGTAAGTCACATCTAAATGACTAAATCTAAAGTGTTGAAATGTTCAAGACAAAGGTTTGCCCTTTCACTGTTTAGTGGAGTATTTTTGTTTGGCTTTTATTTGATGATCACCCTCAGCCATAGCCGGGGATTGGTATATAAATGAGGTGATATTAGCCATGGCCAATGAGAGATATTTAAAAGTGCTTGACCATCCACTAGGGGGCTCTGTTTGTCTAAGGTTCGTTACCACGGCGTTCTTCTCAAGAATGACTCAGGCGTTTGGCCAAGACAAAGTTTGGCAGGAGTGGAGGCCGCCGGCTCTGTCAAAGGAATTGATTAGAAATCAAAACTGTGTTAGCTGTGCGCCATCTGACTTGAATAAAACATTTGGTAATTTGCATAGTCAATTATCAAACTTGGGATATTTTGTTAAACCTGAGGAATCAAAAATAGCTTTTAGCAACAAGAAAAATTGCAGATAATTATTCAGAGCTAACGGGTGTGAATGTAATGTCTCCTTTAGCCTGGGTTTCACATCACAGCTCGTCTCGTATGCGCTTGTAAGAACGCAATGTCAGGAACTTTTTTTAAATGGTGTGTAAAAAAGAAAACAAAAATAGATGGTGATGCACATCACAGAGAGAACGGCAGACTTGTGACATGACAGGCTAAACATGAGACGAAAACAGAAAGATAAAAGCATTAGAAAAGCAACCCCCAGTAAATAATTGAACACCTTTAAATAAGTATGTCATTCAAAGTCAACCATAAATGCTTTTACACCCGGTGACCAAAAACAAAGCTGAAATTTAAATGTAGTCATTTAGCAGACGCTCTTATCCAGAGGGACTTACAGTAAGTACAGGGACATTCTCCCCGAGGCAAGTAGGGTGAAGTGCCTTGCCCAAGGACACAACATCGTCAGCTCCGACCGGGAATCAAACCAGCAACCTTCTGATTACTAGCCCGATCCCCTAACCGCTAAGCCACCTGACTCCCTTCACTTTCATGTACATGAAGCCTCCTCCTTCACGTGTCTCCTGCATGGTGAAACATCTGTGTGGAGCGTGTGCGGAGGACATCTCCATGGTGAAATAGTGACAGAGATCTGCTTTAATGAACTCCTGGCTTGACAATGAGGGGTTGAGGGGGGGGTGACTGTGGTCATCGCTAACTGTGCTAGCTCAATGGGGGAAGAAAAGGATCCCATCTCACACACACACACCAACCCCCCCCCCCCCACACACATATACCCACATAGAAACAGACACAAACACACCCTGGGAGACAAAACCACACACACACACACACACACCCTCAGTGTTCAATTGGTTGTGGGTAATCGGGGGGTTAGAGACAGACCTCTGCTTCTGTCCAGCTGCTGTTTTGTGTTCTCTCTGCCTTTCATCTAAGTGCCCGCTGTGTGTGTGTCTGTGTGTGTGTGGAGGCACTCCAGCCTTCACACAATATCATAACAACAGCATCCAGCTACGGATGCTCTCCTGCTGCTGTGGCCAGTGGCAGTGTCCACCGCTGTGCCGGCTGTGCCGGCTGTGCCGGCTGTCCTTCCAGCCTCACAGCGAGACACGGACAGCTGCGTGGTCGGGTGTCCACACAACACCGTCACAAAACACCCCACGTCCGCACCCAGACGTCTCCGGGAAGGGGCGGTCGCGACAACGCTCTCAGCCTGTATGACGCTGACGACGTTCAGAAAGAAAGCGCGACAATGTTTTTTTTCCGGGGCTACTGCAGACTGAACATTCAGGCTCTGTCTGTGTCAGCGAGTTTTATAGCCCTCCAGAGCCGCCTTCACAGCCGGCAGCCCCGCCAGACCTTTAAAGGAACAGGGATAATGTGTATCATCGCCAAGGTGACGCTCGCCGCGGTGATGACTGACAGCTGCTGAGTGATTGACAGCTGGCCAGCCTGGTAGTTTTTTTTACGGGGCTGGTGGGTGTCATCGCTGTGACATGCTGGGATGTGGAGAGAGCAAACAGCAACACAAAGACACGGAGAGAGACACACACACACACACACCGAGCCATTCAGGCACTCAGGGACAGAGGCACACGTAAACCCATGGTCATACTGGGACATAGAATGGAAACCAGACATACCAGGCTCACCAAAAGCCGGTCGGGTTTAGAGCAACGTTGAAAGGGTTGCAAAACAACCCAATATCCACAGGAGGACACACACACACACACCACAAACACTCGGGTACGCACACACGCACTCACACACACTGCCAGTTACACCCACAATGACAGACGCACACACACAAACACACATAGGGGTCACAGACACGTACGCACACGGGCACTCACACGACACAAACACCAACACACACACACACCTGTCCATCCGTGCCGATGGTTCCTCCGCAGTCCGTGAGCAGCTCAGACATGTCATAGTAGCTGGTGAACTCCCACAGACAGGCCTCCAGGTTCAGGTTCCTGTAGAAGCGCAGCGTGCTGTTGCCCCTGAGGGGGGCGCTGTGCTGGTAGGGCGCGGCGTCGCCCACGCTCTCGGGGTTGCGCGTCGCCGCCGTGATGAAGCCGTGGCTCGTGGTGACCTCGTGGTAGTCCAGGAGGTTGGAGCAGCGGTGGTTGCCCACACGCGTGCCGTCCGGGCTGAGGGTGAGGTCGAAGTTGGAGAGCGGACGGGTGGAGATGACGGGCAGCATGCCTGCGGGGGGGGGGGGGGGAGGAGTTAGGAGGGGGAACGCCGGCCGGCTGACCACGTCCACACACAACACTGACTTTTCTTCTTTTATTATTATTTTTTTTTAGAGCCGTAGCTTGCTTAAGACGGGTTTCTGGGGGGGTGGGGGGGTGGGGGAGGTCCTGTGTGTTTGTTGTGCACTTCTGCACTTCCCCAGACAAAGCCTGTTGAGGTGAGCTAAGCCGTAATTGCAGTCGGGGCTAAGATACGGGGGGTGGGAAAACAGATAGAGTTACGGACCTCTTCTGAGCGATGAGAGGATGAGGAGGGGCAGTGGATGGACGAGAGAGTGAAAGGGAGAGAGAGAGAGAGAGAGAGAGAGAGAGAGAG
This sequence comes from Hypomesus nipponensis, assembly GCF_054491055.1. NCBI lineage: Eukaryota > Metazoa > Chordata > Actinopteri > Osmeriformes > Osmeridae > Hypomesus > Hypomesus nipponensis. Next base: position 8,546,146 of record NC_140380.1, on the reverse strand, counting down.
AGAGAGAGAGACTAAGGGAAGAGAGAGAGTGAGACTAAGGGAAGAGAGAGAGTGAGACTAAGGGAAAAGAGAGAGTGAGACTAAGGGAAGAGAGAGAGTGAGACTAAGGGAAGAGAGAGAGTGAGTCTAAGGGAAGGGAGAGAGTGAGACTAAGGGAAGAGAGAGAGTGAGACTAAGGCTAAGGGAAAAGAGAGAGTGAGACTAAGGGAAGAGAGAGAGTGAGACTAAGGGAAGAGAGAGAGTGAGACTAAGGGAAGAGAGAGAGTGAGACTAAGGGAAGAGAGAGAGTGAGACTAAGGGAAGAGAGAGAGTGAGACTAAGGGAAAAGAGAGAGTGAGACTAAGGGAAGAGAGAGAGTGAGACTAAGGGAAGAGAGAGAGTGAGACTAAGGGAAGAGAGAGAGTGAGACTAAGGGAAGAGAGAGAGTGAGACTAAGGTGGAAGAGAGAGAAAGAATAAGGGAACATGAGAAGGCGGAGGAGAGAGTGGAGGAGAGAGTGGAAGGAAAGTGCAGATGACAGGGAAGGAAAGAGAGAGAGAGAGAGAGAGAGAGAGAGAGAGAGAGAGAGAGAGAGAGAGAGAGAGAGAGAGAGAGAGAGAGTGAGAGAGAGAGAGAGAGAGAGAGAGAGAGAGAGAGAGAGAGAGAGAGAGAGAGAGAGAGAGAGAGAGAGAGAGAGAGAGAGGAGAGACAGAGAGAGAGACAGAGAGACAGAGAGAGAGACAGAGAGAGAGACAGAGAGAGAGAGAGAGAGAGAGAGAGAGAGAGAGAGAGAGAGAGAGAGAGAGAGAGAGAGAGAGAGAGAGAGAGAGAGGAAGAGAAATAAAGAGGGGGTGGGACGAGTGGAGGGGTGGGGGGACCAGAAAGAGGGGGTCGAGAGAAAGCCGGGGGAGAGTGTAAGGGGGGAGAGAGAAAGACAGAGAGAGAGAGAGAGAGAGACCAGTCAGGCAGAAGGAAGCTGATTAAAGACTAAGTATGTCCTAAGTACAGAATGCTGAGTAGTTGCTGAGCTCAAGGGTTTCCTAGGAGACGTGGCACGCCATGTATGGCATGCCTGTTTCCCGTTGCATGTGTGCACCCGGTAGAATAAACACAATCAATGTCTATTTAGCTACGCAAGTGCAACTCCATTCTATGTGAATCATTGGATTTCAAGGCACGGAAAATGTTTTAGATTTTGAAAACCAAGTTGTCAGACACTTGTCATCTTCTGGTAGATGGTTGGACAGCAGACAAGGCGAACAAGGTCTGTACATCCATATTGTCCACTATGGATTCATGGTGTTTAGGAATAAGACGCAACTTAGTATTGTCCTACAGCAAACCGGTTCCAAGAGTTAAGCTAGTCGTAGGGATATTTAGCATTTTGGGAAGAAGCCCTACATACAAATAGAGCATGTAGCTTCCGTAAGTAAGCCGACTAAATAAACACGACATGAAGATTAGTGTTTCTGGAAGCTAAGCTAGGCTGGGTTTCCTAGCGAGTCTTACCGTCAATGTGTGGCATGGTGACGGTGAGCTTGATGAGGTTGGAGTGCGAGGAGTCATCCGCTCCCGTGTAGCGCAGCTTGGCAGAGAAGGGCTCGGCTCCGACCGTGCCCGCCTTCCTAGGCTGGCACATCCCTGCAGAGAGCCCAGGGAACGGAGGATTAGGGGGGGTTTGATTCGACACGAGACTCTGGCTAGAACTGGATTGTGATGGCTTAGTGTCTCGTTGTTTGACATTTTGTGCGTCTAACTAGACCCCGGGTCGCACACAGATCAACTGCACAAAAACCTGTTGACATACTGAAGGCCAGGCGGGTTTGGATTTGCCTCAAAACCAAACATTTTCGGGCTCGACCCCGCAGTTCAACTGGTCAATCGAATCAAACGCACCCAAACCTTAGCCCGGCTGCTAATGCCTGCCTGAGCTCACCTTCCTCCAGGCTAACGGTGGCTATGGGGCTGCTCAGCTCCAAACCCTCGTTCCCGTCGGAGTTGACGGCCCGGGCGGCGCACTGGACCCGGGAGCCCGCCTGGAAGTACACCGAATCCAGGGTGATCATCTTGGAGGAGGAGAAGAAGGTGTCGAAGTCCACCTCCCTCATGGGGCTGGTGACGCCGTCCGGGCCGGCGGGGGCGCTGACCAGCCAGCGGTAGCGCGTCAGCGTGTCGTTGATGTGCTCGCTGACGCAGATGGAGCCCGTCTTGGAGTAGTCAGGGTACTTGGAGTTACAGGCCTGTGTGGGGAAGGTGGAGGGATGGGTGTTAATGTTTTAGAGAGGGTGACAGAGGGTGGAGGGAGGTCAGAGAGAGAGAGTGGGATATGGAAGAAAGAGGGTGGAGGGTGGAGGGATAGAGAAGGGGGGAAAAAAAAGGGGTTGAGAGAGAGAGAGAAAAAAAAAAGAGAGAAACAGAAATGTCAGGAAGAAAGGGAGAGAGAGAACGGCGAGGAGAAGAGTTAACACAATATGCAAAAGGAAACAGTGCCGGTCTGTGCCAGGCACAGATACGAAAGTTGAATTTCTAATCGCACGCGCTCGCGTGTACACAGACCGGCGGGAAATGCACTGAAGCGTTGCTGTCGATATTTTGGCAAACACTTCTGTCCTCTCTGCCTCCCGCTGCACTCAGCACCTAAACTCTGACAAGACTTCCTCATTTCGTCTGGGCACTAAGGCTCTCAGCGGAAACACACACACATCATGGACACACACACACACACACACACACACACGGATGGGGCTCAAAACCATTCACCTGAGAAACCTAAGACTTAACACATCAGGGAAATCCATTTACCTGTCTTCCCCAGTCAGGGATGAGATCTCTTTAGTTGAGGAAAGGAAGCATGAGAGAGAGAGGGGACACTCAAACCTGTTCACCTGTTAATCTGGGGCCCGGGGCCTGAATGATCAAACACACACACACACACACACACACACAGCAGGGTGGTCCAGCACAAAGAGTCCTGAGGGGTCTGACTTTGCGTGGAAGAATACCTCAGTTCGACCAGACCTTGCGGAAAACGTGAAGATTCGACTCTTTTCACGCCTTGTGGAACACTACAACGTTCTGTGGAACATGAGAATGTTCTGCTTGTTCGGGCATCGTGGAACACTAGGTCTTCTGCCCTACCAGGCATTGTGGGGACACTGGAACATTCAGATCCGACAAGCATTGTGGATCTCTGGAACATTCAGCACTTAAACAACCCTATTTCTGGTTTTTAAATTATATTTCCAATTTCTCTGGCTGACAAACCAAAGAAACTGTTTTTAGACTAAAGTGTTTCTACATTTGAGACATTTTTCTCTGGCAAGCAACAACTGATGTGAGGTTAGGAAGCTAGCAGTTTGTTACAGAACCTCCCACAGAGCAAACAGGACTTCAAGCTGCCCACCATTAGAAACAGTTGGCGCCTTCGTAATCCATCATTGTTGGAAGTATCCATGGTTACTGGGATCCTGATACAAATCTATGGAGGTGACGTTCATGTGATTGAAGGCTTTGTGTTGCGAGGAAGGGAAACTTTCTGTTGTATTTTAGTCTGTTCTGACCTATTCAGTTTTTGTTTTCTTCTTCTCTTCTGTTCATTTCTGTTCTACTCTAGTCTGTTCAAGTCCATTCAGTTCTATTCCATTTCATTCTAATCTAGTTCGGCCCTCTACATCCTCGAACACCCACACCCCCACACACACCTTCCCCCCCCCCACTCACGGTGACACAGATGACGGGGTACCCCGCGGGGGGGTGGAGGTTGTCGGCGGAGCGCTCCACGTCGTCGTAGCGCAGCAGCGACACCACGTGGGGCGGGGAGGGGAAGGTGACGTCGGCCACGCTGTTGGTCTCCTCGATGTACACGATGGCCTTGGTGACCTGCGTCTCGGCCACCATGTGCTCGTCGGGCTTCAGGTGGACGGTGAAGGCCTCCCGCATCTCGCGGACGCCGTCGAAGAGCACCTCCACCTCCACCACGTGCTCCTGGTCGCCCTGCTTGAACTCCACATCTACACACACACACACATTTACATTTCAGTCATTTAGCAGACGCTCTTATCCAGAGCGACTTACAGTAAGTACAGGGACATTCCCCCCGAGGCAAGGAGGGTGAAGTGCCTTGGCCAAGGACACAACGTCATTTGGCATGGCCGGGAATCGAACCAACAACCTTCTGATTAATAGCCCGACTCCCTAACCGCTCAGCCTTCTGACACACACACACACACATCACGGCTGAGCAGCACCAGCGCGGCGCAATCTATCCCGTCTCTCCCCGTGTCCAGGTGTGTGTGTCTCCTGGGCGAAGGGGGAGGGGGGGGTGAGACCTACCCTGGGATATGGGGTGGTAGTCTTCCCCCGAGGTGGCCGAGCCGTCCTTGGTGTGGACCCGGACCAGGGACACCTTGGACGCGTCCCCCAGACGCAGCACGGGGATGCGGACCAGCGACACGCCGCCGGCCACGCCAGGCTCGCTCACGCTGAACTTGGTCTCGGCGAAGCGGATGATGGACTCTGAGGGAAGGGGGGGAGAGAGAGAGAGGGTCGGGGAGGAGGAGAGGAAACCGAAAAACGTGATCCGGTTTCAAAATTGCCGTTTTAAACGAGAAGCCCACAGGGGAGATCCTCCACGTCGACTCTCCAAACCCTGCTACCCTCCCCTCCCCACTTACATTTACACGTAGTCATTTAGCAAACGCCCTTATCCAGAGCGACAGTAAGTACAGGGACATCCCGTGAAGTGCCTTGCCCAAGGACACAACGTCATTCGAGAATCGAACCAACAACCTTCCGATTCATAGCCCAACTCCCTCTCCTCCCTCTCCCCCTCCCCCACTTACTGTCCGCCGTGTCCTTGATCTTGACGAGGGTCTCGTTCAGGCCCCCGACGGAGGCCCCGTATGGCGTACGACTCCTGGGGGCTCCCAGCACCAGCCTCAGCTCCTCCTCCTCCTCGTAGAGGGAGTCGTCCACCAGCGACACCACGCACTGCTGCTCCGCCTCCCCTGGAGAAACAACCAACGCGCGCCATGACGAAGGGGGCGGCTGCGCTGTCTGAGGCCGGACGAGGTCGCGTGTGGGCGCGTCGTGCATTTGTGCGTGTCGGGTCGTGTGTGCGTGTGTTACCCACCGGGTAGGAAGGTGACGAGCGAGGCGTCGGTGTTGGGGCGTTCGATGAAGTCGCGGGCGACCTCGGCGGAGCCCTGCCGCGTGTAGCAGCGCACGGTCGACTGGTGGCTGACGTCGCCGCTGCGGCGGATGGTGGCGACGACGCGCCCGTCGCTCTCCTCTCCCGTGTAGAGCGCCTCGCCGAACTGCACCTTGGGCACTGGCACGGCGGAAGGAGCGGACCAATCAGAAGCCGGGAGGAAATTTGGAGGGGGGGGGACCTTGTTCCTGGAGAGCTACCTGCTTGTTACAACCCCACTTCTTTGACCTGATTCAACACTAGTGACCTGATCAACCCCAGCCAATTATTCAAATCAGGTGTGCCAGATTAGTGAGAGAGGGAGGTAGAGATGAGAGAGAGAGAGAGACGGGGGGGAGAGAGACAGAGAGAGAGGGGGGGGGAGAGACAGAGAGAGAGACCGAGAGAGAGAGAGAGGGGGGGGAGAGAGAGAGAGAGAGAGAGAGGGGGGGGAGAGATACAGAGAGAGAGAGAGAGAGAGAGACAGAGAGAGAGAGAGATAGAGAGAGATAGAGAGAGATAGAGAGAGAGAGAGAGAGAGAGAGAGAGAGGGAGAGAGAGAGAGAGCGAGAGAGAGAGAGAGAGAGAGAGGGGGGGGGAGAGATACAGAGAGAGAGAGAGAGAGAGAGACAGAGAGAGAGAGAGATAGAGAGAGATAGAGAGAGATAGAGAGAGAGAGAGAGAGAGAGAGAGAGGGAGAGAGAGAGATAGAGAGAGAGAGAGAGAGAGAGAGAGATAGAGAGAGAGAGAGACAGAGAAAGAGAGAGAGAGAGAGATAGAGACAGCGAAGGCTAGCGACCCACGGCCACACTCACAGTCGGACACAGAGTCGTTGATGAACACCGTGGCTTTCCCGGGCTCCCCCAGGATGCCGTTCATGGGCATGCGGAGGACCAGCTCAAACGCCTCGCTGCCCTCCAGCTGCGGCTTGCCCAGGTCGTCCAGGATGGTGACCTTGAAGGTCTGCATGCTGACCCCCGGGGCAAAGTCCAGGTTACTGCTGATCCCCACGTAGTCAAGACCAGCTGGAGACAGAGAGAGAGACCAAGGGAGAGAGACCAAGAGAGAGAGACAAAGGGAGAGAGACCAAGAGAGAGAGAGAGAGACCAAGGGAGAGACCAAGAGAGAGAGAGACCAAGAGAGAGAGAGACCGAGAGAAAGAAACCAAGAGAGACACCAAGAGAGAGAGAGAGAGACCAAGACAGAGAGAACAAGAGAGAGAAACCAAGAGAAAGAGACCAAGAGGAAAGAGACCGGGATAGAGAGAGAGAGAAGGAGGGGAATCAGACCAGCATGTTTACATAACGTTGCATACATTCCCTAAACCTAACCCACACAGGGTAAGCCGCACACACACACAACCCCACGATGATCCCTCGGCCAGCCGGCCGGCTGGAGAGGCGTGATCCTACCCTCGGCGGAGACGGGCTCCATCTTGCGGGAGCGCACGGTGACGGAGGCGGCCTTGGAGAGGTCGGTCCCTGTCCTCCACACCCTCACCTCCACCTGGCCGTCACTCTCGTCCACGCGGTACTCTGCCTCGCCAAAGTAGAAGACCGGAGCTGGGAGAGGGGAGGGGAGGGGAGAGAGGGAGAGGAGGAGAGGGGAGAGGAAGGGAGAGGAGAGAGGAAAGGAGAGGAAGGAAGAGGAGAGAAGTGGAGTCATTATCTTAAGTGACTCCGGCGCCTGCACTGATTTCAGTCATTCAGGAGGCGTCCGGTTAGAATGATATCACTTCAAGTTGAAGATAATGAGGTACGACAGACTTAAGCAGAGGGTCGGAAGGGATTTCTTACACCTCATTAAGGGCATGGCAGGGACTGAAAAAAAACAACAACTTTATTCTACATGTCGTCAATATTAGTGCACCTCCAGCTTAATCGCTATGGAAACAATGTGTGCACGTGTGTGTGTGTGTGTGTGTGTGTACGTGTGTGTGTGTGTGTGTGGGGTAACCTGTCAGCGAGCCCTCATGATCTGATATGGTTCATTTTGCAAAGGAGGAGATCAGTTGGCTTCAAAGAGCCCTGAGCTATTAGCCAAGAGTTCAACCTGCAGGGGGGTCGTGACCTTTCACCCTCGCGTGGCCTCTGACTCCACCCCCAGGGGTCACTACGGAAACTCAAAAACAGGATCCTGTAAGGGTTTCGCAAATTAGCGCGTGAGTGATGTGTGTGTGTGTGTGTGAGAGAGAGTAACAGAGAGAGAGACATTGAGAGATTGGGAGAGAGAGGGAGAGGGTGGGAGACAGTGAGTGGGGGAGATAAAGAGTGAGAGCGAGGAAGGGAGAGAGAAAGAGTTCCAAAGACACAGAGAGGACCCCCTCTGCTCCTCAAAGCTTGCTGGAACTAGCACGTTGTTTGTAGAGGCAAAAACATGCTGTCATTCATATGTCTCTTTGACAACTTCATAGAACATCTCTCTACCAGCATAGCCGACAAGAATAAACTTTCAGCCTCGTCATTGTCACAGTCTACAGCCTCTTCAAGTCTGCTACTCTGGTCCTGATCCAGAAATAGAGTGATTTTGATCATCGTTTTCACAAACTTCACTGATGCTCACTCCGTGCATTCAGGTTTTATAAGGTACGTCCTTAAATGAGACTTGAGAGGAATGATTTCATAGTCAAAGTAATTTAGAAAACGGATATATGTGGTATCGGCATTGATGTTTGATTTCAAAAGGAAAAGTGCTCGCATGAAAGAAGTGCGCTGGCAGACTGACTTTGAACTTGTCAGACTAATGGTGCCTTTTCCAGTGCTGGCAAAGCGTCATAAAAAGCAGCCAGCCAGGACCCCCCCTCCCCGCCCCCCCCCCCCCCCCAACCTCCACACACACACAAATCTTGAAACACAGCCACAGGCACGAAGGCTGATCCGAGAAACAGTCATTATGTCTACAAGTGGAAGAAACAAACTTACCGGCCCCCCCCCTTCCTCCTCCTCCCAAAAAATGCCTCCCCCCGGCCTTCCCCTCAGTCCTTTTGACGATCAGCCTCCCTCCCCCCTCCCCCCCCCCCCCTCTTCTGAACGTGTTCCTATACACGCAGACAGGTCCCGGCAGCGATGTGGGGGGAGGGGGAGGGGGGGGAGGAAGCGTATATGTCTGTATACATGTGCCGACGTCCCCGCACGACTCGACAGGTTCACCAGAGGGGAGGCTGACAGGCGCCCTGAGAGAGAGAGAGACAGAGAGACAGAGACAGAGACAGAGAGAGAGAGAGAGAGAGAAACAGAGAGAAAGAGGGAGAGACAGGGAGAGACAGAGAGAGACAGAGAGAGACAGAGAGAGACAAAGACAGAGATACAGAGAGAGAGAGCGAGAGAGAGAGAGAGCGAGACAGAGAGAGACAGAGAGAGAGAGAGACAGAGAGAGAGGCAGAGAGAGAGGCAGAGAGAGAGAGAGAGAGCGAGACAGAGAGAGAGAGAGACAGAGAGAGAGACAGAGAGAGAGAGGCAGAGAGAAAGAGATAGACAGAGAGAGAGAGAGAGAGAGAGAGAGAGAGAGAGAGAGCGAGACAGAGAGACACAGAGAGATAGAGAGAGAGAGAGAGAGAGAGAGAGAGAGAGAGAGAGAGCAGCACGACGCAGGCCGTCAGCTGCCTCTGTGTCAACATCCCCATAAACATGCCCTGCGTGCCCCGACAGAGAGCCAGGAGGAGGTGAGGTGAGAGGGGGGTGGGGGGGGGGGGTGATGATGGATGAGTAGCACTTCCTCCCTACCCCCACCCCAAGGGATGAGGTGGAAAACGGTGGTTTTGCCACGCGTAGGAACGGCATGGGGAAAACGGACCGGGGCGTGTGTGTGTGAGTGTGTGGGGTCATTAAAGATGGCGTGTGACTTTGTTGGTGTTCATCCGCCCGGGGGTGGAGACAGATGCCCATTCCCAGCTGGCCATAACAAGCCCACCCTGGGAGAGCGTGTCAGCGACCCCCGATCGGAGACAGCAGGTGAAATCAAACAGTCCCAGACCCCCCCTTAATCACTCAACACCCACCCACCCACCCCCTCCCAACCCCCTGCAGGGGAAATGCCCCCGGTCGACCACCCCCCACCTCTCCTCGTCCTACTTTAGGACTTAGAGGGACAGAGGGTACTGGGAAATATCCCGAAAACAAAGCTGAGCATGCGGCTTCCAGTTTGAACTGAGTTTGGGGAGCACGCACGGTTTATATTAAGACTTGAGTAGAGAGTGCGTGTGCTCCTGTGTGGGTAAAGATGCAGAGAGTGTAGAGATAAACAGAGGAGGAGAAAGAGAGGTAGGGATGCAGAGAGAGAGAAAGAGACAGAGAGAGTGAGAGAGTGAGAGAGGAAGGGATGCAGAGAGAGGTAGGGATGAGAGAGAGAGGTGGGGATGAGAGAGAGAGAGAGAGAGAGAGAGAGAGAGGGAGAGAGAGAGAGAGAGAGAAGCTCTGACCACTTTTAGTCTGTAGCCTCAGGTGATGTTCTTAGAACAGAGCTATCACAGATGTTTAGCTCACCTTCTACTTTAGAACAAACACACACACACACACACACACACACACACACACACACACCGAAAACAACACGGAGATATAAGCCGAGACGAAAAGAGCCTGTAGTGTCTGTCGGCTAATTCACATTTCCAGAGAAACTGGAAAAACAGTTTGACGCTAAAACGCCTGAGCTCTTTCTTAACGTATTAGCGTGTTTGGGTTGTGCTTGTCAGAGTCTGGTTTAGCTGAGCGAATGGGGCCGAGGAGGCGCTGCGTGTATTGTTGCCACCGAGCAGGTATTAGTTTTCTGTCAGACGGGATTAAATCGGCAAGGGAGCTCAAAATGACACGTCGTTCGCGGCGCTCCAAATAGCGCCGCGTGAGTCAAGTTTTTCGCCCGTCTTTGAACCTTGGTCTGTCGGCAAGGACAGTTCTACCCATTATCCCAGGTGGCTTCATCAGTGCATTCTTGTTACGTTGGCGCGTGCACGCGGGCCAGCACACATACACACACACTTTCCACATCGTACTAAGCATCAATATGTAGCTCAACATCCACGATACAATTCATTTACTGGATACTGTAACGTTTATGAATCATAACATTGTCACACCAGTGATGTATGGCATGACCCCCTACAGGCATGCGCAGGTGGGGTGTTCATGCAAGGCAGAGCCCGCAAGTACGTGAACAGTAGGCCTACAGATGTATAATTGCCTCCTTCATATCAGTAAACTATCTTTCTTTAACACCCGGTCTGATTATTAACTCACACAACGAGAATATCACAGATACCAGAACGCACACCCTGCCTTACCTGCAATTCATCTAGATGCTAGTGATTTATCGTACACAGGGATCACATCTATCAAAAGCTTGACAGACTTATGAAAAAAGTATCATCAAAGATGATTCTCCGGCGTCTCAAATGTTATCATCAGTTTGTTTACCGCTACCGTCGCTTTTCGGACACTTCATCCACAAGCCCGTGACGGCGAAAAACGCTTTCATGAGAACCAGCAAACGAGCACATTGACATTTAATAAGGTATTGTTGTCTCAGAGGAGCGGATTTATTTGTGCAGTCGATCGAGGAAATCAATGAGTGTTGAGCTGTGAGGCAACATGAAAGCTCGAGTCGTTGTGACAGCTTGCCTGCGTCGAGGAGGCCTCGTAAACGAGCGTCTTTAGGCGTTGATGTTTCTCCTGAGCGTGTCCGCGTGCGTGCGTGCGTTTCTGTGGGACCCTCTCCACACACTCACACACACTCACACACACTCACACACACTCACACTCACACACACACACTCACACACACTCACACACACTCACACACACTCACACACACTCACACACACACACTCACACACACTCACACACACACACTCACCCACACTCACACACACTCACACAGTTTCAACAACAAACCCTTTGAACTCCAAAGTAATTAATTTCCTCCCAATAAAGGCCACTGTGAGATTCCTCGCTCGCTTTTAATGTCGGTACGTGGGTGCATCAAGAATATATATATATATATATACACACATATATATAGATATATTATAATAAACACATTATTAATTATTTGAGTCCTTTAGTGCTTCCAGTTATGGAGGATGTGCCCTCATGTACTAACAATCACAGGCCTCGAGGCCTTGGAGCAAGCTGGCAATCAGATGATCCACACAGAATAGGAGACAGGTCTGCCTGTCTGTCTGTTTTCTGCCCTTCTGTCTGTCTGCCTGTCTGTGTCTCTTTGTGTCTGTCTGTCTGCCTGTCTGTGTTTCTTTGTGCCTGCCTGCCTGCCTGCCTGCCTGTCTGCCTGCCTGTCTGTGTTTCTTTGTGTCTGCCTGCCTGCCTGTCTGTCTGCCTGTCTGTGTCTATTTGTGTCTGTCTGTCTGTCTGCCTGCCAGTTTGTAGGTGTGTTCGACTTCAGGCAGCCGACTGTCGGCGCCGCCGGCGCTGCATGAAGTCGAACACACCTTGTGTCTGTCTGTGTCGCTTTGTGTGTTTGTGTCTGTCTGTCAGTCCGCCTCTGCCCCACAGTCGCGCAGTCTTACCATCGTCCAGGTCTGGCAGGATGTTGACCCGGGCGCTGGGGTGGTGAGCTCCCAGCTTCCCTCCGACAGGCAGGGAGAGGGTGACGTTGAAGCTCTCCTCGTCCTCGTACAGCGAGTCGTCGATGACGACCACGCGGCACGCCTTCTCCGTCTCGCCCTTGTCGAAGCGCAGGACGCTGCCGTGCTCCTCGGGGCGAGAGATGTAGTCCGAGTACGATAGGACGGTGGTGGGGATCGTCCCTGTGGCTGTGCCTATGGGAGAGGGGGGAGGGACAGAGGTAAGGGTGGGAAATGTAGTTTTGTAGACAGGACCCAGGCCTTCGAATATTGTGGAAGTGTCACTGAGATGAAACGTTATTTACTTGTAATAACTTCATTTTGACAGACACTTTTTTTTGAAACCACCGTGCTCAGGTGAAGAGAAATGCAATGTCTGCAGGCTAAGAAAGAGGTGAGTGAGCGAGGAAGGTGGGGCGAGGGAGGTGTGGTAGAGGCATGGGGGCACCTTGCTGGGTGTAGCAGACCACCATCAGCTCCTGGCTGGTGTCACCACTCCTGTGGACGGGGATCATCTTCTCCCCCACGTCCTCCTCCACGGAGATGACCTGCTGGGGGAAGAACACCGTCGACTCTGGAGGGGAGGAGGGGAGATGGGGGAGGAGGGAGGGAGGGAGGGAGGGAGGAGAGAGGAGGAGGGAGGAGGAGAGGGGGTAGGAGAGGAAGAATAGAAGGGGGAGAGAGCAGAGGAGGGTGGGAGTCGGGATGGGAGGATGTTGGGAGAGGAGGTGGAGAGCAGAAAGGGAAAGGTTAGGGAGGGGAAGGGAGGTAGGGGTGGAGAGGTGAGGGGGAGGTAGTTAGACAATAGGGGAGGAAAGAAGCGAAGTGGAGGAGAGTAGGAAGATAAGAGGCAAAAGACAGGAGCAGAGAGAAGGAAGTCAGGAGGAGAAATCTTCCATTAGAGACACACAGTAAACACTGGAATACTGGAAACACCAATGTAGAAATATCCTTGCAATATCCTTGTTTGTGCGTCTTATATTTGCGTATGTGTGTGTGTATGTGTGTGTGTGCGTGCGTGTGTGTGTGTGCGAGTAGGCAATTACACATGCAAGCCTCCATCCCAGCTCATCTCTTAGAGGGAGTAGGAGTTTTACTCCTACATTTTTTGGAAATATTGAAAGGTCAGAGAAAGAGTCATCACCCTCTCCCCCCTTCTCCCTCCCTCCCTCCCTCCCTCCCTCCCTCCCTCCCTCCCTCCCTCCCTCCCTCCCTCCCTCCCTCCCTCCCTCCCTCCCTCCCTCCCTCCCTCCCTCCCTCCCTCCCTCCCTCCCTCCCTCCCTCCCTCCCTCCCTCCCTCCCTCCCTCCCTCCCTCCCTCCCTCCCTCCCTCTCTCAACATCAGAGCAGGCAGTGATTGAAGCAGAGAGTTAGAGCCAGTGAAAGCGCCATCTATCAAGGGCAAAAACTCTTGAGAAAACCGGTGTCTGTTTGAGGCGAAACAAGGAAACAAATGTACCAGATTTTTCCCAACAGACGCTCAGGGACCATTAAAAAACTGGCAGAATACAGTGGGATCAAGCCTGTCCTAGATCCAGTGTGTGTGTGTGTGTGTGTGTGTTAGGGAGAGACTGTGTGTGTGTGTGTGTGTGTTAGGGAGAGACTGTGTGTGTGTGTGTGTGTGTTAGGGAGAGACTGTGTGTGTGTGTGTGTTAGGGAGAGACTGTGTGTGTGTGTGTGTGTTAGGGAGAGACTGTGTGTGTGTGTGTGTGTGTTAGGGAGAGACTGTGTGTGTGTGTGTGTGTGTTAGGGAGAGACTGTGTGTGTGTGTGTGTTAGGGAGAGACTGTGTGTGTGTGTGTGTGTGTTAGGGAGAGACTGTGTGTGTGTGTGTGTGTGTTAGGGAGAGACTGTGTGTGTGTGTGTGTGTGTGTTAGGGAGAGACTGTGTGTGTGTGTGTGTGTTAGGGAGAGACTGTGTGTGTGTGTGTGTGTTAGGGAGAGACTGTGTGTGTGTGTGTGTTAGGGAGAGACTGTGTGTGTGTGTGTGTGTTAGGGAGAGACTGTGTGTGTGTGTGTGTGTGTTAGGGAGAGACTGTGTGTGTGTTAGGGAGAGACTGTGTGTGTGTGTGTGTGTTAGGGAGAGACTGTGTGTGTGTGTGTGTGTTAGGGAGAGACTGTGTGTGTGTGTGTGTGTTAGGGAGAGACTGTGTGTGTGTGTGTGTGTTAGGGAGAGACTGTGTGTGTGTGTGTGTGTTAGGGAGAGACTGTGTGTGTGTGTGTGTGTGTTAGGGAGAGACTGTGTGTGTGTGTGTGTGTTAGGGAGAGACTGTGTGTGTGTGTGTGTGTTAGGGAGAGACTGTGTGTGTGTGTGTGTGTTAGGGAGAGACTGTGTGTGTGTGTGTGTGTGTTAGGGAGAGACTGTGTGTGTGTGTGTGTGTTAGGGAGAGACTGTGTGTGTGTGTGTGTGTTAGGGAGAGACTGTGTGTGTGTGTGTGTGTGTTAGGGAGAGACTGTGTGTGTGTTAGGGAGAGACTGTGTGTGTGTGAGTGTGTGTTAGGGAGAGACTGTGTGTGTGTTAGGGAGAGACTGTGTGTGTGTGAGTGTGTGTTAGGGAGAGACTGTGTGTGTGTTAGGGAGAGACTGTGTGTGTGTGTGTGTGTGTTAGGGAGAGACTGTGTGTGTGTGAGTGTGTGTTAGGGAGAGACTGTGTGTGTGTGTGTGTGTGTTAGGGAGAGACTGTGTGTGTGTGAGTGTGTGTTAGGGAGAGACTGTGTGTGTGTGAGTGTGTGTTAGGGAGAGACTGTGTGTGTGTGTGTGTGTGTTAGGGAGAGACTGTGTGTGTGTGTGTGTGTTAGGGAGAGACTGTGTGTGTGTGTGTGTGTGTTAGGGAGAGACTGTGTGTGTGTGTGTGTGTGTTAGGGAGAGACTGTGTGTGTGTGTGTGTGTGTTAGGGAGAGACTGTGTGTGTGTGTGTGTGTTAGGGAGAGACTGTGTGTGTGTGTGTGTGTGTTAGGGAGAGACTGTGTGTGTGTGTGTGTGTGTTAGGGAGAGACTGTGTGTGTGTGTGTGTGTTAGGGAGAGACTGTGTGTGTGTGTGTGTGTGTTAGGGAGAGACTGTGTGTGTGTGTGTGTGTGTTAGGGAGAGACTGTGTGTGTGTGTGTGTGTGTTAGGGAGAGACTGTGTGTGTGTGTGTGTGTGTTAGGGAGAGACTGTGTGTGTGTGTGTGTGTGTTAGGGAGAGACTGTGTGTGTGTGTGTGTGTGTTAGGGAGAGACTGTGTGTGTGTGTGTGTGTGTTAGGGAGAGACTGTGTGTGTGTGAGTGTGTTAGGGAGAGACTGTGTGTGTGTGTGTGTGTGTTAGGGAGAGACTGTGTGTGTGTGTGTGTGTGTTAGGGAGAGACTGTGTGTGTGTGAGTGTGTTAGGGAGAGACTGTGTGTGTGTGTGTGTGTGTTAGGGAGAGACTGTGTGTGTGTGAGTGTGTTAGGGAGAGACTGTGTGTGTGTGTGTGTGTGTTAGGGAGAGACTGTGTGTGTGTGAGTGTGTTAGGGAGAGACTGTGTGTGTGTGTGTGTGTGTTAGGGAGAGACTGTGTGTGTGTGTGTGTGTGTTAGGGAGAGACTGTGTGTGTGTGTGTGTGTTAGGGAGAGACTGTGTGTGTGTGTGTGTGTGTTAGGGAGAGACTGTGTGTGTGTGTGTGTTAGGGAGAGACTGTGTGTGTGTGTGTGTTAGGGAGAGACTGTGTGTGTGTGTGTGTTAGGGAGAGACTGTGTGTGTGTGTGTGTTAGGGAGAGACTGTGTGTGTGTGTGTGTTAGGGAGAGACTGTGTGTGTGTGTGTGTTAGGGAGAGACTGTGTGTGTGTGTGTGTTAGGGAGAGACTGTGTGTGTGTGTGTGTTAGGGAGAGACTGTGTGTGTGTGTGTGTTAGGGAGAGACTGTGTGTGTGTGTGTGTTAGGGAGAGACTGTGTGTGTGTGTGTGTTAGGGAGAGACTGTGTGTGTGTGTGTGTTAGGGAGAGACTGTGTGTGTGTGTGTGTTAGGGAGAGACTGTGTGTGTGTGTGTGTTAGGGAGAGACTGTGTGTGTGTGAGTGTGTGTTAGGGAGAGACTGTGTGTGTGTGAGTGTGTTTTAGGGAGAGACTGTGTGTGTGTGAGTGTTAGGGAGAGACTGTGTGTGTGTGAGTGTGTGTTAGGGAGAGACTGTGTGTGTGTGAGTGTGTGTTAGGGAGAGACTGTGTGTGTGTGTGTGTGTGTTAGGGAGAGACTGTGTGTGTGTGTGTGTGTTAGGGAGAGACTGTGTGTGTGTGAGTGTAATAGAGAAAGAGATGGAGATAGAAAAGACAAGGTATAAGAGACAAGCGACAACAAGATTGTGCGCCTGAGCCGCCGAAGGCAGAGCGAGAGACTGAGCGTGTGATAGAGCTGGGAGCGAAGCGAGAAGGTAATTAAAAGGTCCTCCGGGCGAACAG
>NC_140380.1:8427500-8525000 GCF_054491055.1 Hypomesus nipponensis | reverse complement strand
AGAGAGAGAGTAAGAGAGAGAGTGAGAGGGAGAGAGAGAGAGAGAGAGAGCAGTGCCGAGGCCCCATGCAGCCAAAGTCTTTGAACAAAGGAGTGATGGAAGAGAGATGGAGGAAGAGGACAGGAGAGAGACACCACGGGAGACAGCAAAGACAGGGGAGAGGATGCGTAGGGGGAGTCAAAGAAAGAGCAAATGCAAGAAACAGAAAAAACGTAAATGAAAGACAGGGCTGGAGAGGGGGGAGAGAGAGAGGTCAGAAAAAGAGACAGGAGAAAGAAGGAAGGAGGCAGGGAGCCAGAGGAAGAGAAGAAAGTGGAATAGGAGAAAAGGAGGATGAGAGGAACAGCGGGTGAGGGGGGTGGGGGGGGGAGGGGGTAAGACCAGCGGCGAGGAAGGCAGGGGGATGGGGTGAGAGAAAATGAAGGCTGAACACGATCAAGTCCAGATGATGCAATCATGTCTCCCATTTGAAAAATATTAACAAATTAGTTTGTAGTTTTCATATAATGTTACAAACTCTCGTAATATGTTTACTCTCCTACAGTACGTGCTCGGTTAACAATAAAGTTGAAAAAAAAACGTCAACATCTTACTTGTTTCATGTTTTCATACTATACTCATGCTACCTTCAAAGCACATTTAAAGGTTGCCTACTTGCTGCTGCTATCTGTTTTGAGTCTCAGGTAGAAGAGGCAGTATTTGTAGATTGTTTTTCCAAGTATTTGACAGTTGTCGTAAATTTGACATAACTGTCGTAACTTCTTGATTCAAAAAACGTCAACATCTTACTTGTTTCATGTTTTCATACTATACTCATGCTACCTTCAAAGCACATTTAAAGGTTGCCTACTTGCTGCTGCTATCTGTTTTGAGTCTCAGGTAGAAGAGGCAGTATTTGTAGATTGTTTTTCCAAGTATTTGACAGTTGTCGTTAATTTGACATAACTGTCGTAACTTCTTGATTCATGTTGTTTCAGACAACATTCCAAAGAGACAAGATTCCACTCCAAAAGCTGTCAGAGTGTAACAAAAGAGGCAAATGATTTTCTTTTGCCAGGTAAAAAAAACATTTTTGTGAATCAAAAATTGAGGCAGGAGATGGAGGCAGGTGATGGAGGCAGGTGATGGAGGCAGGAGATGGAGGCAGGTGATGGAGGCAGGTGATGGAGGCAGGTGATGGAGGTAGGTGATGGAGGCAGGTGATGGAGGTAGGTGATGGAGGCAGGTGATGGAGGTAGGTGTCATTATTTTGTTCCCGGTGCTCTGCAAGGCACTTGCCTTCCACCCCCCCCCCCCCCCCATCGTCGTCCCCCATCTCTCCCTCTCCCTCCCCCCCCCCCCCCTCCCTCCCTCATAAGCATAAGTGCTTCCTCTCCCTCTCCCCCTCCCCATCCCCCTCTCCCTCTCCCTCTCCCTCTCCCTCTCCCTCTCCCTCTCCCCCTACCTCCCTCCCCCTCTCCCCCTCCCTCCCCCTCTCCCTCCCTCATAAGCATAAGTGCTTCCCCTCCCTCCCTCCCTCCCTCCCTCCCTCCCTCCCTCCCTCCCTCCCTCCCTCCCTCCCTCCCTCCCTCCCTCCCTCCCTCCCTCCCTCCCTCCCTCCCTCCCTCCCTCCCTCCCTCATAAGCACTTCCTCTCCCGTGCTGTGCGGTGTCTGAACACCAGGGTGACTGACGGGGGCTGTTGGGTTTCTTTTATCTTAGTTACCCTTCAGTGGGGCATATTACATCATTAGAACCCAGTGGTGTTGGTCACACACACACACACACACACGTACACACACACTCACTCACACTCACACAAACGCTGTTTCATCATTGTAGCCAATAGAGATCTAGCAGAGAACAAAACATGCTGTGCAGTTTGGTATTGGCTCGGTTCAGACTTACATCCTCCACACACACACACACACACACACACACACACACTTCTGACAAACAGACAAATAAACAATTAAAAGCTTGCCTATGTGACATGAGTATGTATGAGTATGCGTGGTGGGTTGGTGGATACAAATGGTTGTGTGTGGGTGAATGTGTGTGTGTGTGTGTGTGTGTGAATGTGTGTGTGTGTGTGTGTGTGTGGGTGAATGTGTGTGTGTGTGTGGGGGTGAATGTGTGTGTGTGGTCTGAGATGATAACCAGGTGTTCACACACCGGCTGTGCTGAGAGATGAGAGTCGGGCACAGGCTTTCATGTATGCCCCTGAGATACTCTCTACTGCAAAAAACCTCCTCACAGGAAACACACACACACGTACACAAGCACACGCACACACAAAGCTTGTGCGAGTGGCACGGCCGTTCGAGATAAGGCTAGGAGCTAGCAGCTGAAGCTGCTAACACTCCAGCTATGATTCACAAGGATCAGAATACTAATGACTGGAGGTGACAGAGCACACGCCTGCTTATAGCCCTCAGCTCCCTCTATTCTCCCTCCCTCCCTCCCTCCCTCCCTCCCTCCCTCCCTCCCTCCCTCCCTCCCTCCCTCCCTCCCTCCCTCCCTCCCTCCCTCCCTCCCTCCCTCCCTCCCTCCCTCCCTCCCTCCCTCCCTCCCTCCCTCCCTCCCTCCCTCCCTCCCTCCCTCCCTCCCTCCCTCCCTCCCTCCCTCCCTCCCTCCCTCCCTCCCTCCCTCCCTCCCTCTCTCACTGACCCATCCATGCATGCAAGCCATACAGACAGACACATACAGACAGACACATACAGTCAGACACATACAGACAGGCAGGCAGGCAGACGGACAGACACACGACAGAGACAGACAGGCCGACACACAGACAGGCCGACACACAGACAGAGAGAGAACCAGACAGTCAGACAGGCAGACTCACCCACGAAGGAGGTCTCTCCCAGGTAGCCCCTGCGTCTGAGGACCACCTCCAGGACCTTGGCCTGCTCATCCACCACCAGGTACTCCTTCTCCAGGGAGATCCAGGCCCAGTCCAGGCGGAACTGCTGCTCCTTCAGCTTGTTTCCCCCTGAACAACGAACACACACGCATACGCAGCAGACATTATAGTAGATCGATGGGTGTGCGTTTGTGGGTGTGCATTTGTACTTCGGTCTGTTTTTCTTTCTATCTTTGTCTGTCTGTCTGTCTGTCTGTCTGTCTGTGTGTCTGTGTATTGGTCTGTTCATGTCCGCCTGTCTGTCTGTCTGTGTGTGTATTGGTCTGTTCAAGTCAGCCTGTCTGCCTGCCTGCCTGCCTGTTTGCCTGCCTGCCTGCCTGTCTATGTCTGTACTGTCTTTGTGTCTGTGTGTCGAGAGCTCTGCCTCTAAAGCAGCATTGGCCTGGTATTTGGGTTAGGACTTGTGTACATCCCTTACGATCAAGATGGGGATCCCAAAAGTGACTTATGGATATTGGGTCGAATCCCTGTATTAAGTAGGCTTAGTGTGTTACACACGTGTGCAAAGCTTGTGCGTGTGTGTGTGTGCACATTGGTGTGCGTGCGTGTGTTTAAAGATCCGATAAAGTTGATTCCATGATTTGCTTCTCAGTACATTATATTCGTGTGAAATTAGTTAATGAAAGCATGTGCAAAGCACAAAAACTTTGTCGCACTGAAATGTGGAGTTAGACCGTTGAACAGTTTCTCTTCCGTTTTCAGCTCAGGTTTTGTAAGGCGGAGCCCAAAAATGACCGATCTACGTCACTTTGACCGATCTACGTCACTTTGACCGATCTACGTCACTTTGACCGATCTACGTCAGATCACTGCGTGGCTCCTCCTCTCACCCGCTGAAACGGTATAAAAGCCTGGAGCTCATTTGAATAAGAGGTCCCCCAACTCCACTTCAGTTACGACTCCTGCTGTATTGTTATTGTAGCCGACATCAGCTATCTAGATAGCTTTAGGATGTCTCCCTCCACCAGCAACTGCATCTTCCCCGGATGCAAGAACTCAAGCTGCGCTGCAACACTATTTAATTTCCCTATTGATGAGGAAAGTAAAAAAAGGTGGAGTGATTTTGTGAGGAGCCATGCAGACGGAAAGCTTCGGATAAACTCCAACAGCCGCCTCTGCAATGACCCTTTCACGGTGGATAGTTTCAACGTGGACCAGAGACAGACGGGGTTCACCAACACGCGGCTACTCTTGCAGCGTGGAGCCGTGCCGAGCATCGGCGTTCCTCCTCCGGTCGCACCTGGACCATCCACTGCCGCCAGCAGTTCATCACTCAATTCCGCGTGCTTGTTATAATTATACTAGATATGTTTTCCAGAGGTATCTCTGCTATGAGTTAGTGCAAATGAGCCAACTTGATATTAGGCTACTCGGTGTAGAATGGTGGTATTTTGGTGAAATAGTAGCTATGTGCTAGAAGTAGCCTAGTTGGAGAGCTCTCTGTTTGCCGTCTCTGGTGTCCGTTTTTACTAACAAATAAATGATCTGGGTCGTAGGTGCTTGAGACAGGAGGCGCTTTCCAGCGAGGGGGCGGAGCTTCAGTTCCTTCAGGCGACATGCCCCCCCCAGTCTCAAGCAGAGAAAACTGCTGATTTTTTTCACGATTTCAAAGCCTAATTTAACATACTTGTCTGTGTTTTTTTTTCCATTCGAATTTGGATGGGTAATTAACAACACATTCTTCTGTGGTGTGAAGAACTTAAAACTTGTTTTCAATTCCACTTTACAGGATCTTTAATACCACTAAAAGCCAAGCCAGTCATGCAAGGCAGAATTCGTTCCAAGTGACCAAACAACAGTTACTATGACGGCAGATCCTTGTCGTCGTCCCCCCCCCCTTGCTACACACAAAGCTCACAAGTATGCGTGGGTGTGTGTGAACGGTGTGCGGCGCGTACAGTGTGTGTGTAAATTGAATGTTTCCACCGTCGTCTGAATGTTTCTGCAAGGACAATTGAATACAAAAGCATAATATACAGATGAAAAGAAAAAACATATTTTGGGGTGTAACAGCTGTCTTTCCATGAGCGGAGATGAAAGAAAATACAACAGGCCTTCACAACAGGTCCACAAGTTCTCTTCCTACAGTTTGAACACCTCTTATATCATCCACAGTGGAAAGAAACACACAAGTCGGACAGCTGAAGGTCACACCCCTCATCCTCACAACCATGTCAAGACATGACCCGTTTAGGAAATGGTTTTGGCCGGGTTTCCCAGATTCGTTAAGAAGCGCTTAACGCTAACAGCTTCTTAGGAGCGTTCTAAGAACACTCTAGAACACTCTTAGAACGCTTTTACACAATCCTAAGAAGCTCTTAGTGTTAAGAGCTTCTTAACGAATCTGGTAAACCCGGCCTTTATCTTTAAGGACATGCCATCGTAGTCAGTAGGCAATTTTCTTTAGCTCTGTGCGGGGCAAGTGCCTTTCTTTGCTATGCTACAGCGTATAATCTATATGATGACAGCTCATCCAGAAGATTCGACGTGCAAGAGGTTGCGTGCGGAGGACACACATGACTCACTGTTATCTGCCCAGCAGGAAGACATGCTGCTCCGAGCACAACGCACCCAGGATGGAGCGAGAAATAGAGAGGGATGAGAGGAAAATAAAGAGAGAGGGAGCTAGAGAGAGATGGAGAGAGAGACACAAGGTTGGGGAGAGCACAGAGAGAGAGATATATGGTACTTGCCGTACGGACGTATGAAGAGAAAGAGAGAGGGAGAGGGAGACAAGAGAGAGAGAAGGTGGGAGAGCACAGGGAGAGAGAGAGTGAGATGTAGGAAACGAGGATGGAATGAGGGAGCAGAGGAGAGGAGGAAAGAGAGCGAGCGAGGGAAAGAACACAAACGCTGGAGAGAAGGAGGTGGAGAGGAGATAAAGATGGAGGGAGGGCGAAAACAAGACAACTCCAGAATAAAGGAGATAAAAGGGGAAAAAGAGAGGATCGTCTCTTTTGTTCGCGCGAACAATGCCAGGCTATGTCGGGAATTCGTTGGTGCGTGGTTCGGGGTTTGTGAGAGAGAGAGAGAGCGAGAGCGTGAGAGAGAGAGAGGGAGAGCGAAAGGGGGGGGGGGGAATAATTGTGACATCCGCAACACCCTGGATAACTGTCTCACACCTACACCCCCCTTAAAGTAGAACAGGATCATAAAACTCACACAAACACTCTCTCACACACCCACTAACACACACACACACACACACACATATTCACACTCACTCACTCCCACAGACACCCACACTGCTGTGGCTGGCTGGCTGAACCTGAAAGCACCACACTACACAAGTGCTAAAACCCACCACTCTGTCAGAGGTGAAAAGTTCAGTGTGAAATTCTGCTTCTGCCAGTCGGACTAAGAGTTTAGGCCCCTTCTGTATGCCTCAGTGCAACCAAGAGTTACCAAGAGACTCCTGATGAATAAATCAACAGTCCCTCAGCTATCCCACACACACACCGGCACGCACGCACAGTCGTACACACACACACACACATGCAGTCACACCGTCGCACACACGCATACATTTGCACAGCTCACGTGCACACACACACACACACACACATGAACGTCGTCTTGACAAGCGTGGCTTTCATCTCAAGTGCTTGAAGTTGACTGCAATGTGAGCTCCATATGAACCCGGTGCATATACGTGCGTGCGTGTGTGTGATTGCATGCGTGCGTGTGTGTGATGGTGTATTCGTTTATGCTTTTGTGTGTGTGCGCTTGTGTCAGTACCTAATATGTCTGTGTGTTAGTGAAGATATGTGTGTGTGTGTGTATGTGTGTGAGCCTGTGAGGAAGTATATATGTGAATGTGTCCATGTTAGTATGGGTCACTGTGTGTGTGTGTGTGTGTGTCACACACCACAGTCTAATACAGTGGAGCTATGCAGAGACATGACGCTGTGTAAGTGAACCTGTCTCCAGCCCTCTCCTTTCTCCTTCGGACCAGAACAGATGATAAAGAGGTCTTTCATATGCTGACCAGACCCCGCCGCGTCTTTGAAATCCCCCTCAATAAAGCTGAATTCCCTTCACAAGCTCACGCCAAAAGCAGAGATCTGAAGACGTGCCCGCAAAAATAAATGCTCCAAAGAGCTGGCGTCCGAGCACACGGTGTATTTACCCAACATCCAGGCTCAACCAAATATTCTTTCAATATATATATATATATATATATATATTTATTTTGTTACAGATTATCTTTTGTATCAAACACTAATAAGGCATGTTCCATCACGTGATTCAAGCTGATAGTCCCGGCAAATATCATAACAGAAGCACAGAGATAGTTATATTCTGTTCTACAAAAAAAAAAAACGTTCTCCCTTCGTTTTGGGAAAGAAACTCCAGACTCAAAAGACTCAAACTCCCACAATGCTTCACTTCAAGGCCAGGCGCGGGAGGTCCTGAGGGGGGAGTACGGAGAGGAACTGAGGGGTAGTGAGGGGTACAGCCCTGTGGCCTCCCTTTTACCCTCAATTAACACACACACACACACACACAGAGAGAGAGAGGTCCTCTGTGCCGTGACCCAGCACACAGGGCCTCTTCCTTTGTGAGAGGATGCTTGTGTGTTTCAGGGCGACGGGGCGAATGCTGGACTGAGGTAGAGCGCCTGTTCAGACTGTTTGAAACGTCTCAAACCGACTTTGTGATGTGTCTGTTCTCTCGTTAAAGCGGGCCTGCTCTTACCGACAGACACGCTGAGGTGTGGAGCTGAGGTGTGGGTTTGTCTCTGGGTGTGGGTGTGCTGGTGGAAAGTTGAGGGTGAAAGCGGGAAGGAGGCGGGTGGGGAGACAGTGAGAGAGAAGGGTGGGGTGAGACAGAGAGCAAGCAAGAGAGAGAGAGATAGAGAGGGAGAGAGAGAGAGAGAAAGGGATACGTAGAGAGAGAGATATATATATATATATCTAGAGAAAGAGAGAGAGAGAGAGAGAGAGAGAGAGAGAGAGAGAGAGAGAGAGAGAGAGGATTACAGAGTGCTGACCATGTACTGGATGGTTTTGCTCTGCTTTATCTCCAGACCTCGACGTGTGAGTGTGTGTATAGATGCCCTTCTAAGGGCCACATAATCAGAAGATGTCATTCGTTTTACGGTACCTCGCTGTGCCAAATCCAGTTGGGTTGAAAGGTCATTCCAGGGTCAGTCAGGATGGCCGGCCACCTGGAAATCTTTTGTAATGAGGTGGTGTGTGTGTGTGTGTGTGTGTGTGGAGGGGGGGGGAGTGTGTGTGGGAGTGTGTGTGTGTGTAGGACTTCATCTTTATGGTGAGCCAGTGGCTTGGGTGTCGTGGTTGATGCCCCCAGGCACACTCTGCTCATTAACAATGCTTTGAGTCGATGTTCATTTCCTGACAGCGAAGGAAATGTGTGCGTGCATGTGTTTGAGCCTGCGTTGTCTGTGGGTACACTTGCATGCGTGCCTGAGTTGTGTGTGTGTGTGTGTTGTATGGGGAGAGAGATCCAGCTGTTGCTCCGGAACACCTTCAGCACCGCTATTCTATAGAAAACACTGTCGACTCGACTGAAACTTCTAAGGCAGGGTGTATCTGCATCACTTTGATGTTTCTTTGCTACGCTGATCAACGGTGATCATCGCTCCCCTCCTCAGGCCATGCTCTGGGAAGAGGCTGGAGGACATGGTGAGTGTGTGTGTGCTTGCGTGTGTGTGTGTGTCTGTAATATATGGCTTCCCAGAAGTTTTCCATCCTACAGCTGCAGGAGGTGCATGATTCATGTGTTCAGGCAGGAAGTTGAGCGAGAGCAAAAAAGATCTCCTATTGACATCACTGCATTATTCAGCCGGCAGTTCTGTACTGTAGGTGTATATGAACCTGCAGACAGAGCCGAGCTGCCAAACGACTTGAAATCCACGGTTTGAAAGCCTATTTCCTCCTCAAACAAACTTTGTCTGAACTGGGAGCCAAGGGGAGCAGCTTGGCTCTCAGGAGAAAAAAAATCGAAATCTCGTAGGACAAAAAAAATACAAATAAAGAACTCCTTTTAGAGCCTTATGGCTTGATAGCTTGTCGTTATTCCTTGGCAGACGAAAGGTGAGACTGAGGTATTACGCCCTATCAGACCGAGAAATAGAGGGATGGAGAAAAGCCATGAAATCATTAAATGGATGAAAAACGATGTCTTCCCTCAATACTCTCCCATTCCTCCCCTGTCCATCCATCCGTCCATCCATCTCCTACATATCTCCATCTTAACCAGCAGTGTATAATCTTCTTCTGGCCTTTGCCGCTACAAGAACCTACATCTCACACACGAATACTGAGACACAATCACAGGGGGGGGGGGAGAAGAAAGAGGGAAAAAAAGGAGAGACGGAAAGATGGAGGAGGCTGTGAAATCAGATACACAGACTGACAGCAGGGGAGGGGGATAGAGGGGTTAGGAAAGAAGGAGAAAGATGTAGAGATATAAGGGGAGAGAGCCTGGGGAGCGTTGACTGACAGCAGATCGCAGGCTGCAGATCAAATCATCTCTCCAAAGGATGCGCGCGTGTGTGTGTGCGCGAATGAGAGCATGCTCTATATCAGTCTCTATTGCACCGATGCTCTCCGAGGTCGACGCATAGCTGGACGGATGTCGACGAAGAGAGGTCAGGGGGGGTCACGCCGCTGGATCAGCATCTCCAGAGACGTGTTCGGACCCGCGCAAGGGACGCCTGGGAGGCGGGTGACGGACAGGACTCAGGTATGAAGGATAACACACTCCAGCACCACGGACGGGAAATTCAAGTCTGTGCGTGTGTGTGTGTGTGTGTGTGTGTGTGTGTGTGTGTGTGTGTAAAAGCCCTGAAGGATTCGGACCCACAGTTAAAAGGTCTGAATCACACACAAACACACTGACGGGCAAGACCCTTCCTCACCTCACGTCACACACACACACACACACACACAGCGTGTCAAGTACCCTGTATAGCATGCAGTTGATACAGAATGCTTATAGGGTGAAGGGCTAAACACTTGGAGTGGAGCTGTTATCCCTGAGGGGGAGTCTGATTCGTGGAGAATGAGCAGAATGTGGGCTCACGTACCTCTCTCTTTTTTTAAAGGCGTTTCTCTGTGCTTTGTTTACTGCTGGCGCGTCTGCAGAGAAGGCTGGGAGGTAGAAGCTGGGCCTAGGGGCTGGAGGTTGGGGGAGAAGGCTGGGAGGTAGAGGTTGGGGGTTGGGGGTGAAGGCTGGGGCTAAATGCTGGGGCTAGAGGCTGGGCCTAGGAGCTTGGGCTAGGGGCTGGGCCTAGGAGCTTGGGCTAGGGGCTGGGCCTAGGGGCTGGGGGTTGGGGCTGGGCCTAGGAGCTGGGGGTTGGGGCTGGGCCTAGGAGCTGGGGGTTGGGGCTGGGCCTAGGGGCTGGGCCTAGGGGCTGGGCCTAGGGGCTGGGGGTTGGGGCTGGGCCTAGGGGCTGGGCCTAGGGGCTGGGCCTAGGAGCTGGGGGTTGGGGCTGGGCCTAGGGGCTGGGCCTAGGGGCTGGGCCTAGGAGCTGGGGGTTGGGGCTGGGCCTAGGGGCTGGGCCTAGGGGCTGGGCCTAGGAGCTGGGGGTTGGGGCTGGGCCTAGGGGCTGGGGGTTGGGGCTGGGCCTAGGAGCTGGGGGTTGGGGCTGGGTCTAGGAGCTGGGGGTTGGGGCTGGGTCTAGGAGCTGGGCCTAGGGGCTGGGCCTAGGGGCTGGGCCTAGGGGCTGGGCCTAGGGGCTGGGGGTTGGGGCTGGGCCTAGGGGCTGGGGGTTGGGGCTGGGCCTAGGGGCTGGGGGTTGGGGCTGGGCCTAGGGGCTGGGCCTAGGGGCTGGGGGTTGGGGCTGGGCCTAGGGGTTGGGCCTAGGGGCTGGGGGTTGGGGCTGGGCCTAGGGGCTGGGAGGTTAAGACAGCGGGTGGGCGGGGCTTGAAGCGTGTTTAAGTCTAGATAAAATACTGGTATGTCAGGGGGGGTGGTTGGACGCAGGGAGGGGCAGGAGGGGGGAGGGTCCTTTGTGTTAACCCAGGCCCCAGGATGAAGACAAGAGCCAGAAGAGGAAGGGGACTGAATGAAAAGAGAGAGAGAGAAAGAGAAGAGGGAGTTTCACCCTGCAGGGGTTGTCCTCTTAAACCAGCAAGGGCAGCAAAGACACACACACACACACATACAAACACACAAACACCATTTCTACGAGGTTGAGATGGTTCTAGTTACATACCAGTGTTTTGCATGACAGCTTCACTGAAAGCCAACTGACAACCCAAGTGACATCAAGTGTAAGACCCACCTCACTGCAGAGCCAAATCTATCGACTCGTTCAATTCAGTCCTGCTCTCTGACGTCCTTCCTATTTTGGATCTGGCATCCCGACACTGCAACGTGGCAACAAACAGATTTACAGAAGCTCGATACCTACTTTTAACAGCATGGGAGAGAAAAAAATGAAAATCTTTGGTCCTGGCCATTCACCTTCACCATGCTGAGCCCCAGCTGGTCTACTGAAAGGTAGTTTTCCCCTGCTCTTCCTCTATGGAGGAGCCTGTAATATGGCACATAATTACCAGGCATGCGTCTCCCAGCTAGGTTCAGTGATGCTCCCCCTAGGCTCTCATTATCAGGAGTTCTGGCTGGCCTCTTAAATATCAAACGTTGCTTTGTGCCAGAGGTCTGACCACCCCTTAGCCCCACGGCAAGCCCTCTGTGTGTGTGTATGTGTGTGTGTGTGTGTGTGTGTGTGTGTGTGTCAGACTAATGTTCCCTTCCTAGTAAGAAACAACGACTTCCTGACACAAGGTTAATTGGAAAGACTTTGTTCCCTTTGTTTTAAGGGAGTTTGCGAGTCTCTCTCACACACACACACGCACCACACACGCGTGTGTGTGCGCGACCGGCTATTGTTCGTTTTCCTTCATCTGTTAGCACCTTTCATCTCACACGATCACCTTCTGGGATCGATCCGACGACATTTCGCACCCCCTGGGGCTGTGGCAGTACCAGAGAGAGAGAGAGAGAGAGAGAGAGAGAGAGAGAGAGAGAGAGAGAGAGAGAGAGAGAGAAAGAGAGAAAGAGAGAGACACAGAGAGAGAGAGAGAGAAAGAGAGGGAGAGAGAGAGAGAGAGAGAGAGAGAGAGAGAGAGAGAAAGAGAGAGTGAGAGAGAGAGAGAGAGAGAGAGAGAGAGAGAGAGAGAGAGAGAGAGAGAGAGAGAGAGAGAGAGAGAGAGAGAGAGAAAGAGAGAGTGAGAGGGCTCCCTGGAGTGCGAGAGCCACGTCTAGCGCTACAATGCACAACAAACTGCAGTTGAGAATACCTCAGCCTATTCAAACAACAGCTACCACCATCCAGCATTATCAGGCCCTCTGAGCTTGAGGGTCATCGGCAATCAATGTCTTCTTTTCACTACCTCAAAAGAACTAAAAATACACCTTGGTCATTGGCGCTGTCACAGAAGATGGTAATTAGCCCTGCCAAGTGATCCACCGTGGCTGTGGTCTAACCTCTAAACAGAAAATGTTGTTTTGTACTTGCTTTTGTTCTCTTTGAAAAATGCGCGTTGAACTGCAGAGCCTCTGTAAACGTCCCACAAGGCCCCTTGAAGAACAATGGGTATGGCTCAGTGAATGAGCATTGAGCGCAGATTAAGTTTGTCCCAGGGTCAAACCCCCTCCCTTATATGTCACTTGGTATAAGAGTCTGCAAAATGAACACGTTACATTATTGAATATAAGAAAAATCAGACTTTGTTGGTCCACAAAGCCCGAACTGAATATCAAGCCGTGGAGATGGGGAACCTTGTGAGGAGAAGGTGAAGTGGAGCGTAAGGATAAGAGATGAAGGAGCACGAGGGGTTATAACAGGGCGATGACTCACCGCTGTCTTCTACGGAGAAGTGGAAGAGGTCCGTCGTGGCGTTCTCGTCGCTCCTCAGCACGTAGCAGATCTTTAGGTCGTCGACGTCAGCTGAGGCGGAAGCACAAGGCAGGGGAAGATTTCAATGAGGAACAACGTATGTTTATTGGGATCGTCGCACCCGGGCTACACTGTCTATCTGCCATACTCACTACCGTACATGGCGGTGTGTGTTTTAACCAGGAACGATTCTACAGCTAGTTAACTGTGAAAAAGAGCTCTCTTCAAAAACGTGCAGATTGAAGTGTGCTACACCAGATAAAAACAGCACAAGTACAATGCGAAAGATAATTCTTTTGAGGAAAAAAAAGAAGAAAAAAAAAGCTGTTGAAAGCTTTCATGTGCAATTTCATATCTGTACAATAAAAATTCTTGAATGCACTTTGAAGTTTGGCATTAAGGCTTGTTGACCCTCTCTACCGTACCGTCGTATCACTGAGAGAAGCTGTCCTACAACGGTTTTCCTCTAACAGCAGGGCCCTTCGTTTTTACAAAGACTCCTAATTCCTTTCTGGGCTCAGAGTGAGTCATTCGAAAGCATGCAGCATTTAAAAGACAGGGATTTGTTTTTATTGCATCCTCAACTGTCTGTACTTAACCGTAAACCGTAAAACCATCAAACGACACAACTCCCGCCCCCGTAAAAAGAAAATCTTGTCAGGTAAACTAAGTGTCTGTTGCGTCAAACCAGGTGACAGCCGAACCCTTTAATGACAGACGGGGGAGAAGAATGTTAAGAACAGGAATCCGGGGAGAGCAGGGAAGAGATCTCGTTCCCTCACACCTGTTTTCCTCAAACCCTTCGGAATTACAGGGTTTCTCTGGCGAATGTTTTCCACAATACCCCAGAAAGGTGTGTTTTGCGGAGTGTAGAAAAATCTTTGACACCATTCAGCCTCGGCCCATCTGAACCATAACCTTCAATAATAGATGTTAAAGGGGGGAAGGTCATTAAAGTGTAAAACCTCTCACTGCTGGGATGCAGCTCCAATGTCTTTTGGTGCTTCCTCCACTTTTACAGGCTCCTCCTTCACACTGCGAGGGGTGCATCTCAAACATCTCAACCCGCTTCCTCACCTTACACTGGCTCCTTCGCCTACACTGATATGGTACCACACAAAAACAGCATGAGTGAGGTAATCTCCATTTTATTTCAGTCTCTTCCTTTCCACGTCGTTCTGGTATAAATTAATGTCAGAGGGCAGGTGATAAGTAAACAGGAGAAAGATGAAGGAGCTACAGTTTGGGAGATGCAGCTCTCTGCCAGGCAGTAAATCCCGTCTCACACAAAGTCAACACAGTGAACCGGCGGTACTCTGATAATCAAATATTTAAAGAGGTTCCCTCGTGGGATGTGCCCTTGGAAATGGGAAGAGTAAATAAAGAAGGAAGGATTGTCTCTTTCGCCCGACTGCCTCCTCTGATGAGAATGTTTGCTCCTTCTTCCCTTTCTATCCTTCTCTTTTTCCCTCCTTTCCCTCGCTCACTTTCTACCTGCTTTCCTACCCCTCTCATCTATTCCCTTCACAATCTCTTTATTTGCCCTCTCTCCCTCTCCCTCTCCCTCTCCCTCTCTCTCTCTCTCTCTCTCTCTCGATCTATCACGCACACACGCACAAACACTGTTTCCTCATCTGTGCCCTTTTCCCAAGACAGAGACTCTCTGGTAGCTGTCAGAAGTGTTTCTCTCCTCCAGACGCT
This sequence comes from Hypomesus nipponensis, assembly GCF_054491055.1. Classification (NCBI taxonomy): domain Eukaryota; kingdom Metazoa; phylum Chordata; class Actinopteri; order Osmeriformes; family Osmeridae; genus Hypomesus; species Hypomesus nipponensis. The sequence goes on along the minus strand of NC_140380.1, from coordinate 8,510,521 downwards.
CCTCTCGTTAATATTCGCAGCCTCTTTCGCCTTATTGGCTGCCCTCAAGACCCTCTACTGGCTTTAGGTTTGAGAACTGTTAACAACAAGCACAGCATACAGAACAGGATGGCTTCTGCATTTGTAAAGATTCAAATTAATCACTGCCATTTAATTGATTGCTTCTCAAAAGACACAATGAATCTTGAACACACAGTGTAAACAAAGCCACCTCGGAATGGCAACTCAAATGTCATCCAATCTCTGAAAGGTCTACGGCCCTGACCCTGTTTCCAGTGATCTGCGACTTCATGCACTGCCTATTTTAACAAACCACTGTTCTGAACATCTGAAGAGAACATCTCCCTAGAGACTAAAGTCATTCAATTATTCATCCTTAACCGTCCGAGAGACCTTTGCGTGAAACGTCAGGCCCCTTCTTCACCAGGCTAATTACAGTTGGATGAGGGAGCCATATCTAAATTAGCCCTGCAGATAAAGCAGTAACTGCTTGATTCCCATGTCCATAGTTGCCAAAGAGAGTAATAATTATACATTGTAGATTAAATCTGCACTATGCACTGTGTGGTTAAAAGATTGTAGCCTAGGCCAGTGGTTCCCAACCCTGGCCTTGATTCAAATGAATGGGTTGTTATCCAGCTCTGCAGAAGCCTGCTTGTGACCATTTATTTGAATCAGGTGTGTTGGAGCAGGGAAACATCTGAAACAGGCAGAACAGGGTGCCCTTAAGACCAGTGTTGGGAACCACTGGCCTAGGCAATATGTGAATGCTACTATGCTACTAATGCTACTAACTGTTTAGAGGACAGACACGTTTCCGCTCTAACGCTCCCACAGATGTCTAACTCACCGACCGCATCTCATCCGAAACATTTAAAATGCACGCTGAATTACATGCCGATGTTTGAGAGTGAACCGGTTTTGTTCCGGAGCTTACCTTGAGTGAATGTGTTGACAGAGTCGTTCCCTCGTCCCAGGTCAACAATGTAGCCATGCTTTGGCGCGGTTGTGATGTGGAACACCAGGGAGATGGGTCTGCTGTCTCTGTCCTCTGCCCTCAGCACCTTGGAGCTGATGGGGAAGCCGAGGTGACCAGTGGACAGGATCTTCAACGTGGGGGCCCCCTTGTTCACCACAATCTGAGGGACGCCGTTGTCGATGGCCACAACGGTGATCCTCATGGTTTGAGGACGGTGGGTCTCGAACACCGTGTCGGGAAACACGTAGAAGTCGGTGTGCGTGCCGTCGGTGATGGTGAAGGAGAAGGAGTCCTCGGAAGACTCGGTGCCGTCGTGTTTGTAGCTGATGAGGTTTTCGTTCAGGTCCTGTTTGGTGAAGGTGGTCACTGGCGTGGACTGGTTGTAGAGCAGTTTGCCGTGCACCGGCAGCTGGGTGACGGTGAACTTCAGCAGCCGTTCTGCCGTGTCCTGGTCTTCAGCCGTGAGCTCAAATGGCGTGATCAGCTTACTCTGACCCTCGGTGACAAGCAGTTGGTGGATGGTCAAGACCGGCTTCTTGTTGTCTACGTCCACGATGGAGACCCTGAAAGTGCGGAACACCGGGTTGTAGCCGTCGGTCACTTCGAACTCAAAGCTGTCCATCTTGACTTCGTCATCCGAGGTGTGGATGTAGTAGACCTTGCTTCCTGCTAGCTGCAGCTGGGTGAAGGAAGCGATGGGCATTCCTGGGGTGTCCGTGCACTCCAAGTGTCCCCGGACGGGGGCCCTGGTTATTGTGAAGATCAGGTGCTCGTCTGGACTGTTGAGATCGGTGGTGCTGAGCAGGTCTGTGGTCAAGGTCACTCTGCCACCCTCTTTCAGCGATACGCCTTTGCTGACTACGTCCGGGAACACCATGTCGATGCTGCCTACCGTGATGTAGAAGTAGCGGTCGATCAACGGGTTCAAACCGTCTGTGACGTCGAACTTGACGAGGTCACGAATGCCCTCTTGACCGTTGTGGATGTAAAAGATCAACCCTTGGTCCACTTCAGCCTGTGTAAAGTTCATGCCTACTGTGATGTTCCGTGCAGTCATTCCGCCAAGACCCGAGGAAGGTGACGTTCTACTATCACCTCTCACTTGCCTCTGCAGAACGCCCTGACCAGGTCCAAAGCTAATGACATACGCGAGGGTGCTATCCTCGGAATCTAAATCGGTGGCTTTCAAGACGTCGTTGGTGATGGCCTTGGTCTCCCCTATCTCGATCTCCAGACCGTCGTTGATCTGCATTCTCGGGGTCTCATCATCCACAGGGATGATCATGACAATGGCAGTTTTCTCCACATAATATTTCCCATCGGTGAGGATGACGTCGAAGCTGTCCTCCGTAGTCTCTGAGTCGTCGTGCTCATAGATGATACTGGAGGATTCTCTTATCTGCTCTAAAGTGAAGTTGGTCACTAAGACTGAACCGGTGGCTAGCTGGTTGAGAACAGAGCCGTGTTTGGGCTGTTTGGAGATGATGAATGTCAGCTCCTCTGACGGGATGTCCGCATCGCCTCCGTTCAGGATCGGAGTGTCGATGACTATGTTCATCCCTTCCATCACAACGATCTCCCTCATGTAAATCTCCGGTTTCTCATCATTGGTGGGAATGATAACGATGGGGAAGAAGTGCTTCTCGGAGAAGTTGGTTCCATCAGAACACCTGAACGTGAATCTGTCCTCCAGTGGCTCCACGCCTTTGTGGATACTCTGAACGTAATAAATGTTGCTTTCCCCGACATCCCTGATGGTGAAGGCGCTGATCGCTGTGCCAGACCTGGACTTCTCCGAACCTGGAGCCGGAGAGATATTCTCCAAGTAACCAGACGTGGGCTGAACGATGATGGTGCACAATACATCTTCACTGGGCGTGTCCTTGTCTTTAGCATCCAGATGATGGAGACCTACGGGGTATTTGTCGCCCTCTAGCACGCTGAACTGATTCCCAAGGATCACCTCGGGGGCTTGACTGTCAACGGGGAGGATGGTGACATGGACACGGACGCCGTTGACCTTGTTCCCGCCTACGGTCCACTCATCAGACATGTCTGTCAGGGTTAGGTTGAACCCATCCTCCTTGGAAGCCTGGCCGATCTCTCCGCCGGTGTGCGCGTACACCACCAATCCGTTGATGATATCGGCCTGAGTGAAACTACCGGCGGGCACCCCTTTCACCAGGATCTCCCCCGACGAAGGCGCGTCCTCCACGATGAAGGTCAGCTGCAGGTCGTCGGTGTCCTCGTCGCGCCCCTGAATGACGCTGGTCGTGATCTCCGTGGCGCCGTTCTCCAGGACGTCCACGTGGGAGCCCACGGTGCCGGGCGGCAAGCTGACCGTGGGCGTCTCGTCGTCGACCGGCTTCACCGCGACCTTGACGGTAACCGTGACGACGTGGATGCCGTCGCTGACGTCCAATTGGAACGCGTCGTTGGCCGCCTCGTCCCCGTTGTGGACGTAGACGACGTTGCCGTCCGAGATATCCTCCAATGTGAAGACGCCTCTCTTGGGCAGGTTGGCGAAAGCCACCTGGACGTGCCCGTGAAGAGGGGTCTGGCTGAGGGTGAAAGATATCTGCTTATTATCTGTGTCTGGATCAGTGGTGTCCATCTCCGCACGGGAGATCACGTGCATGCCACGCTCAAACACGGCGAAGCCGGTGTTGGTGATCTGTGGAGGCTTGTTGTTAACCGGCTGCAGGAAGACGATGAACGCTCCTTCCACGCCGTTCCCGGACGTGTCTTCGACGGAGTAGCGGAACTGCACCACGTGGGCCGTGATGCCCAACTCCAGGTCGGGAGGGCTGTAGGAGATCTTGTGATGGTTGACCTGAGCCTGGGTGAACTCGGTGACCTCCGTGTCGGGCCTCTCCGTTAGAACCAACGACCCGAACACAACTGGGCTGTTTTCATCAGTGTCGGTGGGAGGCAGGACGACTGTGTACTTCAGATCTCGGTCTTCCGAGTCCAGGTCAGTGTAGCGGAGGACTTCCTTGCTAAAATGAGTGAGCTGGTACTCGTGAACCGTCATCTGCAGGGTGGTGCCGGGAAACAGCACAGGTGGAACGTCGTCGATGGGTAGGATCCGGGCGACGAAAGTGCTCTTCTCAGACACGTTAGGAGGGTCATTATCATCCTGAACCGTGAAGACAAACTGGTCCATGACCGTGTCGGTGTTATGGGGGCCTGTGTGTCTGTAAAACAACTTGCCATCGGTGATGTCTTTCTGAAGCCATTCTGTGACCTCCTTCTCGTACACCTCGTGCACAGCATTGAACCTCCACAAGGAGGGGTCTTCAGGGGCATCGGACTGTCGTAGCAGTAAGACCCCAATGGTGGACAGAGGAGGGACGATTGTGAACTTGATGGTCGAGTCCTCAGAGTCGATGTCAGCCGCGCTGAGCGTGAGAGGGGAGATGGGAATCATCTGGTTCTTGAACAGCACCAGCCCGGTGTTGGCGTTGACGATCGGCGGTTCGTCGTCCGTCGGAACGACCGTGATGGGGAACAGGAACTCGACATCATGTTTCCCGTCCGTCATCCTGAAGACGATGTTGTCGCTGTAGGTGTCGCTCCCATCGTGCTGGTACACGACGACCCCGGACGCCAGGTCGGCCGACGTGAAGAACTTCCTGTGGGAGCCCAGGACGGTGAGGTGGCCGTGGCGGAGCCCGTCGACCACCGTTACCGTGACGCTCTCTAGGTTGTCCTCGTCGCTGATCTCGAGGTTGTGGGCGCTGAAGAGCGAACGGTACTGGCCTTCGTAGAGGAGTTGGCCGGTGTTGCGCGTGACCACGGGGGCCAAGGTGTTCATGGGCTTCACCACGATCATGAACGCAAACGGATCCGAGACAGCGTCCTCTGTATCCACCACCACAAACTCTATCTGGAAAATCCTCTCTGTGTCCGAGTCAAGAGAAGGGGGCTTGTAGGCTATCTTCAGGTCCCGTAAGTCTCTTTGATAGAATGACGTGATGGGGAGGTTTCTGTCATCTGTGCTGACTATGTAGCCCTCTTCGTAGGACAAAGGAGAGGTGATGTTGAATATGAGATCATTTGGGTCTGACTCTGTGTCCTCTGCTGCTAGCATGTCCGGGGTGAGAGCTGTCATGACAAACTGACTGACCTCCATCATCATCATGGCCACAAAGCTTGGCTTGGGTGCCGTGTTTTCCTGTCCCTCTTTAATGCGCACCATCAGATTGAAGTATTCCTGTTTGAGCAAATTACCTTCTCTGTCACGTAATTCAACAATCATGGGAACATGGTCCCTGTTTGGAGACTTGTGCTTAAAGGTGTGCTCATATCGGATGTTCGCCTCAGTGAATTCATCACAGTCCATCATATTGGCAAGTTTGCTTTCGTCAATAAGTCTTCCGTATCTAGGGAGCGCGCTGCCGCTAGCCAGCGATGTCACCAGGCATTTGTGCGAGTCTCTGTCATAAGTAAATTCCAATGTCTTTTTATCTATTGGGTTACTAACTCCATTGAGTTTATCTACTTGGAGAGGCATGTTTTTTGTTAACAATTCAAGTTGCGTAAAGACGACCTCTACCTCCATCATGAAAGGGATGATAACGGTATCAGCCTGGGTGTCATACCTGAGCTGTAGCCTCACTCTGTCCTTGGCAGGACTCCTTGAGCCGAAGTGTGTGTATGTCACATCGTTTGGTCCAAAATCGCAGGGAAACTTTTTGGGAGAGAGATGTCCCGGTCTCTGCGATAAAGGATCATTATCCAGAACGGTAACGCTGCATCGGTCGCCGGGCTGCTGTTGAATAACCAGATCATTGATAGGATCGATGAAAACAGATCTTCCTATAGGCACTCGTATTCCGTTGTTAGCCACCAATATTTCGTCTTCCAATAGTTCTGGCCTCAGCGCATAAGATAATCCATAACTATCCTGCACCTGTGCTGAAACGGTTCTCGTTAGAGAGACAACCAGGATGAAAAGTCTAGAGAAAAACATTGTGACACCGAATGTAATCCAGGAAAGTCTGTGTTATCCAAATATTGGAGAAGTGTCTGGTCTATTTGCCATACAGGTAGAATCCTAAGAAGAAGTGATATCAGGTGAGCGAGAGAGAAATGGAAAGTCCCGTGCATGAAACTGCACGGGTGGGCGACATTCTCAAAGCGACATTTGCGCGAGCGGAGTTTTAACTTGGGGCACTTGAGGACCTGCGTGGGGTGTGTAAGGCATCCCCGCCCACTTTGACAGCCGATTGGACGTTACACCAGTCTATGCGCTCCGGAAAGATTGTGATTGGACGGGTGAGATAGCAGTCCTTTTAAGGGCGGAGACTCCAAGATGCAGTGGTTTAGTTCTTCGAATTTAAAATGACTTACATCCTATAATCCTCATTAAATTTGATATTTCCCTTAATCATGTGCTGGAGTTGGTTGCAAATGGTCAATTTCATTGCCAGCTATTTATCACAGAAAACTATACACAGCCTCCAATAACATTTAAACATAGCCTAACCATTAAATACGGGAAAAGAACGGTTGTAAATCTGGATTTCAAATATGCATCAGGAGCCACCTGCCATTGAGTTAATCATATCACCCAAAGCCAATATACAGTTTTACAGAATGACGTTCATCATTGTCACATAGTGTCTGGCTCCCTCCAGTGTTACCTGTTCTATGAACCAGTGATACGCAGACACGTAATGAAATACATTACTCGGAGATAGATCAGTGATGTTCTTAGAGGCATTGATGATCTTCCTCTGCTCTATTGAAAGTACACAGGTAAAGGTGAGAGAGGAGGAGACAGAGAGAGAGAGAGAGAGATAGAGAGAGAGAGAGAAAGAGAGAGACAGAGAGACAGAGGGAGGGAGAGAGAGAAAATGACACAAGTTGAGATAGACCAAAAGACAAAGTGAGAGGGATAGAAAGAGTGACAAGAGCGAGAGATGAAGGAGGAGAGGAGAAGAGAGACTAGAGGAGATGAGAGGGAGACAGGACAGAGCAGAGGAAAAGAGAGAGCCGAGGAAAAGAGAGAACAAAGGAGGAGATGAGACACGTAAAGGAGAGGAGAAGAGAGAACAGGACAGGGGGAGAGGAGAGGGTGACCCCCGTCGTCTGAGTGGACAGCGTGTGAGACTTCCAGAAGCCTCCATCCAGCCAAGCCACGGCTCCAGCTTGTGCTGTGATTACAGGGGTCCTACTGCCCTGTCATCTCCCCAGACATGGGAACACTGACTTCCAGCTGCTTTTTCACTCACATGATATAGTGTCTTGCTGTTCATGATTGTGAGTTCACATTTTGTTTGGCTGAGAAATGCAAATATTCCCATTGATTGACACGGGGTGGACATTACAACGTCTTGCCGCGCAGTTGTAATGATTTACTTGGACGCAGGTCTAGTTAGAGGTCAAGGAGGGTTAGAGGTCGGATGTGCGGTGGTTTGCATTGCAGTGAGACGGAGTCAGAGTTGTGGAAGGAGAGAGCAGGGAAGAAAAGAGAGAGGCACCAGAGCCCTTATTACTTAATGAGAGACCTGAGCACTTTTTCACCTGTGTTCTCAAGCCTCATCCTTCACTCCCCTTGTTGGTTTCCCACCAAGTCCTGCCCTCAGCAATCCACATACACAATCATACTGGGGAGTCAAACGTTTTTCCAGTTTTGTTAATGTCTAACACTGTTCACTCAGGTGCAAAGACCTATATCCTGCCTGGTCTTACTCCCACACATCACCAAGCCTTTAGTGATGGCAAATAAGCTAATGTTTTCCTAGTTCAGCAATACCTTAAGAGTGATCTCTTGAAGAACCCAGGCCCTTCTCACTCCTGGATGCTCAGTAAGCAATGCTGTATTCTATAACTACAGAATTGTATAGTCATCCTGTAAGGCAGGGGTGTCCAAGCCTGGTCCTCGAGGGCCACTGTCTTGTCATGTTTTAGATGTTTCCCTGCTCCAGCACACCTGATTCAAATGAATGGTCATTACCCGGCTTCCACAGAGCTTGATAACGACCCATTCATTTTAATCAGGTGTGCTGGAGCAGGGAAACATCTAAAACATGACAAGACAGTGGCCCTCGAGGACCAGGATTGGACACCCCTGCTGTAGGATGTTTGGAATCTAGAGGCAAATACGTCTTGATGTTCCTAACCCCTGATTCTAAGGGGGACTCAAGCATGTTAACTATCCAGGAAACACATGTATGTTACATGTGTATGTTAAATACAGTAGGTATGTTATACATGTAGGGTACATGTGTAGGGTTAATATGTGTGTGACGCATGTGCATGTGTGCAAGTTTGTGTCAATGAACAAAAACGGAAGCTTATCACTTGTTGTTCTTTCATTCTCTCGCCCTCCGAAGCCCCGCTCTCCTCCTATTAGCAGGGCACAGTGTGGAACGTTGCTTTGAATAAAAGAGGCAGCATATTGAATGATTCAATTCAACTGACTGTGTGTTTTCTGGACATGAGAGCAGCTGGATGACTATGCAAAACGTGTTCGGGTGTTAGTCCCAACTAGCAATTACTGGGAGAGGAAACTGTCGCCGGGAACCCCCTTTGACGACAGGTACTCTTTCTCTCACATCTGTTTTGTCCTCGTTCCCATGCTAGCAGCCCCAGAAAACAGGAAGTGTCCGTCTCTCCAAACACAAACATGTCTGAGGTCCTCCGCTGCTCTGTAATCAAACACACAATGACTGCCTGAGTTCACGGCAAGCGTTGTTTAAACGTAAACGTTTGCAGTCTGGTGAAACTCTTTGAGTTCTTTTTTCTTTTTACAATAGGCAACTGCTACTGGGGGTTTTACCTATTAAATCATGTGGCAGGTGACAATAATATGGATGGGTTTTGCCTGTAATTTGGGTTGAACATACATAGCTGTTATGAATTACAGTAAAGGCATAATGGTGTTGGTGAAGTCTCTCTTTCCTTGACTTACCAGTGCAAAATCTGAGACAAAAGAGTCTCGGATTAATACATGCTTTTCCACTTTGATTTTTGTGCTTCTCCTCAGGCCAACGCTGGATGTTACTGACTCCAAAGTCGATGGTTTCAAAGTTGTGATCAAAGTTCTCTCTCTCTCTCTCTCTCTCTCTCTCTCTCTCTCTCTCTCTCTCTCTCTCTCTCTCACACACACACACACACACATCAACCTCACTTTTTCTTAGAATCTCTGTTTCATGGAAGAACATGGAATGTACTTGAGACTCCCAAGTGCATCCCCAACCCCCAACACACCCACCAATACCATCAGCCCTAAACTCTTGACCTCTTGACCTTCTGACCTTATCCCTATTCTCCTGGGTCATACTCTATCAGACATGTTGGGGGACATGTGTAGTGTTGTGTTTTGGTCGGTTTTGTCCTGTTGACTGTTGTTTTAGTTAAGTTGGGTTCTGTTCTGTTGTCTTAGAGTTTAGTTTTGCTGAGTGGAATTGTGTTGTATTTGGTCGGTGTATTGTGAAATCAGTTTAATTTATTTAGGGTCGAAAACATTTGTTTTGTATGGTTCTCTTCTTTGCAGACACACAAACACTTCGAAGGCATCCATCTTTTTGTCGGTTACTCTGAAAGTACAATTTGCCCTTAAACCCTTAAACCCCCCAGAGTTGTTTACTAGTGGTGCGAAACTTGTGGAACTCGTCTTGTTAAGATCCATCCCAGAGTGCTTCATTCCTTTTGTCGTGTAGCTAAGGCTTCGTAGCAGAGAGCAGCCTAATTGGAGTCGCGCAGACTGCGACACCGCACAGTACAGACGGAGGCTCTACTATCAGAGTTCCTTCTCATCCTTTGTCTCACATCAAATGAACGAAAACACAATGACGGGTGACAGCCATCTTTCTTTCTTTCTCTCTTTCTTTCTCTCAGACGTGTGTAGATGTGTTACACAGCCCATCCACGGCGCCTCCGTAACTATAGAAACGTGGATGGGCAGACAGCGAAGCCGCGGAAAGCACAGTGGTGTCATGTTTCTATAAAGGCTCTGTTTAATCATGAGAAACGCTCTACTAGAGCTCAATAAGATGGGAGATAACTGTGACAAATTAATTAGGGTAACACGACTGCCATCTAGTGGTCAAGAGCAGCCACAGCACACATGGAATGCTGGACCAGGAGGGAAATGCTGGAAAAGGTAACATTTCAAAAGATTTATGACAATTCCATTTTAAAATATTTAATAAGATTTATGACAGTTCATTTTTGAAAGACTCCTCGTCAATGGTGAACTGTTCAGAAATCTATTCTTAGGCAGATTGACTCTTTTTTTATGGACAGAAAAGTGTAAAATATACAGTTATCATGTCATTGCAATTGTTCCAGAAAAACTTTTCTACGTAATTACTTCTTGCATGGATTTTCAGTAAGGGGGGCCCTGTTGTGTTCCCTCTGATCCTCTACGCACAGCCAGATGCTCTGAGAAGCGCAGCATGTGGATGCAGACGCTGGCTTAATGAGAGGAGGCCAGTGTTGGTTAATGACTAAGGGGTTGTCCTCCCCAGCAGGCCTGGACATCTGATCACAACAGACAGGGGAGATGCTGGGAAGTTTAACAGAACTTCACTACCGCTCACCTTCCATCCGTCCTTCCCTCCATCTCCTTCCCTTCTTGTTACCGATTCCCCTGATGCCCTACCCTCTGACCTTTGACCCTCTGCACAGACGCAGGCAGGTACACACAACTCCATCTCTAGAACTCTAGAACACTCTCTAGAACACTTTTTATGGTAACTTAGTACATTAAACTGGATCGTACCGCTTTTTACACTATTTACACCTTCACACAAAGTGGAACCCAACTTGCATGTGTTTGTGTTGTCAACATGTCTGACAAAACAGAAAAGCATATTAACAGTACACACGGAACTGTTTTTTTTTAACTGCTTTTACCCTGACTACGCATGCGAACATAGACAGGATTATCACTGCGCCAGCAGTAAGACAAGTTGTCAGTCAAAAAATCGATTGTTCAGGACAGAGATTGGTAAGACATTATTTTGCATGTTAGTTAATGTGTTTATATTTTTACTTGAGCCGTGTATCTAATGCTGCTGGTGACTAAAATAGACTGTATCTGTGTGGCTATCTATATCCAAAATACACACCCCCACTCGTACCATCTGCCCTTTACTAACTGGCTGAACAGTTGTACACAGCGGTCTAACGCAGTGTCAGTTACACTCAAGTAGTCTGTTTCGATATCGACTGAGCATCCTGTGTGTTTTCACGTGAGTAATTAGTCTTGATTGGGCTTGGTCGAACTGTTTTTCTTTAGTATGTGTATAACTATAGTTGTAGTGAACATTTGGTCTGACGAGGGCCACCAGAGGTTAAAAGTGAAGAACTACTATAAAGGCAGTGAAACTAAATTAAATGTGGCCTCATTTCTATAGCCCATTTTACAGCCTTTATGGCGGCCGGTAGAAAACGTACCTCCTTATGCCTGCACCTCGTCCATTCATTCTATATAGCGGGACAAGCTGTCACTTCTCAGCGTGAAATACAGGGTGTGGCGCGGGAGCATGTGAACTGGTTGAAATGCGTGAGTCTGACGGTGAATGCGTGAGACATGAGAGAACTGCACCCTGCATACTTTGACATTGTGTTGTACAATGCGGGTGGTAAGCCTATGCAACTTTCAAAATAATAGCGCACCCTCGGAAGTTCGGTAAATTCTGATATCTTGACGGAGCCCAAGCACAAGTCTTTGGTTGCGACCCACCAGTTGAGAAACACTGCTTTAGAGTGAGCCGGCCGCACTTGCCTGCACTACCCACCAGATGGCAATATACTTTGGGATTCAAATGCTGGGAATCTCATTGACTTGATTGATTACACAAATTTTGCCAACATGTTCCACCTCAATCAGTCGTGTGTATGTCAGACGTGCTTTACTCCTGTTCAGTGCTCAAGTCTTGAAGCCTTTGTGACCTTGTCTCTTACCACACCTGGCCTCACCCACTCCTGTGTGGCTCAGTGGGTTCATGTCTCTCACCCGCACATTGAGCATTTGATACCTGCCCTAGCCCGTGTTACTCTTTGAATACAAATGAATGGTCAAATACGATTCAGTCAAAGGAACACAGAATGTATATGGGCTCAGTTGGGTTATCTCCTTCCATGCATTCATATGATGAGTTTCTGCTGTTCATTCCTCTAGCCCACTGGCCTCTAACCTCAGGAGTCTTATCTGGCCAGTCTCTATGGGATCCCTCTTAGATCTTATTTTAGATTTCTGACATGGGAAGAAAGCCAACTACTTGCCGCCCTTTCAACCTGTCAATCAAGTTACAGTGGTCTATTCTAGGCTGTGCTGTGAATATGCAACCTCCCTCTCTCTCTCTCTCTCTCTCTCTCTCTCTCTCTCTCTCTCTCTCTCTCTCTCTCTCTCTCTCTCTCTCTCTCTTGCTGTCTAACACATACATGCACACATACTGCGCTGTACTTTTTATGTTAGCAATCAAATAGTCAATGTATTTCTGTTTTTCCTTTGGGCTTAACTTGCTTCTTTATGAATCCCCAGTCTGACCGTTCCAGCAGTATGGGGGAGTCCGTACCCAATGGTGAATCTGACCTGGAACTGTACCAGACAAAATTTGACCCCAGGACTTACCTGGGGTACTGTTACCAGTTCGCTGAGACCTCAGGGCAAAAGGACAACAGCCGGTTTGTGACATTCGTGCTGTGTCAGCTTAGCAAGACCTTTTCAACCGGTAATTGATCAGTTGTATCACAGACAAACCGCCTGCTGTATAAAACTGTAGAAAAATGAAACAACAGACAAAATATAACGGTTCCATGTAAAAAAAACCCTTGTGAATGATATGACTTCTGGACCATTCTCTCACCCTGTTCTCCTCGTCTCCGTCGGCTGGTTTTCAGGGAAGTTCAGGGGCCAACGTCTGATCGAGGTCGGCACTGGCCCCACCATCCACACTCTGATCAGTGCGTGTGAGTACTTTGAGGAGATCGTGGTGTCCGACTACGTGGACAGCAACCGGGAGGAGATTGAGAGGTGGCTGACAGCCAAGGATGGCTGCTTTGACTGGAACGCCCACATCCAGTTTGTTTGCGACCTGGAGGGGAAACGGTAGGGAGCATCACTCTCAGCCAGACGTGTAAAATATAAACATTACATTTTTGCATATCCGCTGTCGCTCACAGAACTCATTGCAGAAAGGGATAACAAAGCTACAAATCACTCAAACCATCTTGGAAAAGAATCGACCTATGCCTTGGTTCACCCCGGAAGCAGATTACTGTACAAATACAGAGACAATACCAAAGACAATATACATTGTGGTAGCAGCATAAAAAGCCTAATGAGTCATGTCTGTCTTTGAAATAGCTAGTAGTGTACGATCCATTATTCTACAAATCTTCAAACTGTTCATGTCTCCTGTGCTTATCACACACTCCACCTTTCTCCCCAGGACGCCTGCTGTCGTGTCGGAGACCATTCGCAAGAGGGTCAAACAGGTCCTGAAATGTGACATCTGTCTGGAGAACCCGTTTGCTCCGGTGACGGTGGAGCCGGCTGACTGCGTGGTGTCGTCCCTGTGCCTGGAGGCCGCCTGCGAGGACCGGGACTCCTACCGGCGCTCTTTGGGGGCCATGGTGGGCCTCCTGGGGCCCCGGGGGGTCCTGGTGCTGATCGGGGACCTGGATGAGACCTTCTACACGGTGGGGGAGCAGAAGTTCCGGTGTGTGAGTCTCAGCCAGGAGTTCATCCAGGAGACCCTGTCAGAGCTGGGCCTCACCGTGTCGGAGTTCACCCTGCAGCCCGCGCAGGATCGGGACCAGAACCACAAGTGTGACTACGAGGCCTCCTTTCACCTCATTGCCCGGAAGAATGTATGAACAGGGAGTCAGATGGCTGAGTGGTTAGAGAATCGGGCTAATAATCAGAAGGTTGCAGGTTTGATTCCCGGCCGTGCACAATGACGTTGTGTCCTTGGGCAAGGCATTTCACCCTACTTGCCTCTGGGAGAATGTCCCTGTACTTACTGTAAGTTCCACTGGATAAGAGCTTCTGCTAAATGACTAAATGTAAAAATGTACTGTGTTAGCGGCAATTATACAATTTGTATCTACTGTATACTGTAGTTTCTTGACAGCCTGGGGCTATTGTGTAAGACAATGTTTTAATTAATGAAATTATATGTAAATGTTGACTTTGTACCTTTTGAGAACTACTGTCAAGACATAATCGTTTTTTATTCCTTTAGTGACATGACTGTGCAGTGAGGGACTAGTACCCTCTTTGAATAGCAACATATGAGGACATGCTTTTATGATTGTGAGGTTGATGTTTTTTTTTTTTTTCAGTCGACTGGCACACTATTACTGATGTCCTTCATCTCATCCAAATATATTAAACGTTTTACTATTAGTGTTAAATACATTTTGTCGTTTAATTTTCGGATTATTTTTTCCAGCTCCATATACTTTTTCTCTTTGCATGGCATCAGCCCATTCAGTGTCCACATCTCAGTCATTTGTTTTGTGTTTTGTCGACAGAATATTTGACAAATTCTCAAATGAAAACAAATAATCAAGACAACAAACAAACCACAGTGTTGGAACTGTGATCAGTTGTGTTAGGGGAAGAACTGCAAAGAGCTTTGAACAACAAGCCTGTTAATGTGTACGTGTAAAATGGTTACATAATGACCGTTGAAAAGAAATAATTGGCACAATTTATTATTTACAAAATACTGCAGTTATGGTTATGAGGTAAATCAATGGGTAAATCATTACAAAAACGTATAGGAATACAGCTCGTAGGCCTATGGTTTCCTCAATCAGTCGGATGCTCAGTCACTCACTGACAGCTTCATGTAGGCTAATTACGCAGGCGTAATTCCTGTTGACAATTTAGTGGACTACATACTACAGACTTGTGGACCTTGCAATATCCGGATGTTAAAGACGATGCGCATAATGAGGTCATTTACAGTAACGTCACTCGAATTTATTGCGTGCCTTAATTAAATCTAAATATTTTTTTGTAACGATCTATAACTGTACTCTTATTTATAACTGATATCAATAATTACAAAAGCGTATACCTAAAAAATACGCCTTGAAAAAAAGAAACAAGCTAAAGCCGAATCTAACAAGTGACGTGTACATTCGCAAGCTCCTTTTGACTTCCGGGTCCGTGTAAACAGTGTGCTGAGCAAAACAATTTCACGTGAAAGATGTGGGTTTTTACCTTTTTCGGTTTATGATTTTGTTTGAATTAGTACAATTTATTAACGGAAACCAATTATGTAATAACCATGTGTATGATTTTCTTCACCAGGTCTAAAGTTACGTTTAAAATCACGTTGACGTCGGATCCCCGGCTACCATACAAAGTGTAAGTGACAGATAAGCGATAAAAACATAAATCTTTTCCGATTTTCGCTTTCCTTACAACAAGAATACAGTCAGTTAAAGTGCAAGCTCTTTAGGTGTGGCATGCTATTCAAATATTCGCAATATTAGCTACACAGTGGCCATGCAACACAGGTGCCAGCTGTTTTGCTGGAAGCAGTCTTGAATGCATCAGCCGAATACATAAGTTATCGTTAACAAAACAATGTTTCAAGACATCAGCCTCTACATAGCAACTTTTTCAAGTAACGTTTCTAGTTTTTGGCTGTTAGTGAATTAACAGGAAATGTTTAAGAAGTTGGATTAAAGTTAGCATTTACTTGTAATGAAGGACCGAAAGAGAAATGTCTTCATATTTATATATTTGCATGGATGCTGATATGTTCTATTGTTTATATTTCAGACTTAGTGTTCCAGAGAGCACACCGTTCACAGCTGTGTTGAAGTTTGCAGCAGAGGAAGTAAGACACCTTTAAATATCTCTCAGGAATAGGTCATTCTAGAACAGGGTCCTTTTAGAACAGGGTCCTTTTAGAACACGGTCCTTCTAGAACAGGGTCCTTCTAGAACAGTGTCATTCTAGAACAGTGTCATTCTAGAGCAGGGCCCTCCAACTGGAGAGCTTGTAAGGACTGTAAACTGATTCAGCTTATCAACCATCTAACTTGTGTATTAAATAAAGGTTGGAGTGAAAATCTACAGGACTATTGCCCTCAATCTTCTTCCCCTCAATGTAATGCGTGTGTTGGTATGTGTGTTGGTTTGTGAGTGAATGAAGTATGCCACGCCTGTGCTTGGACAAAGCGTGAGATCTACATTTTAAATGGAGGCTCTGTTTTTTTCTAACCATAGTTCAAAGTGCCAGCTGCCACCAGTGCCATCATCACAAACGGTGAGACCAAATGGTCACGTCTTAACTCACACTGTCTGTACCTGAGGGTGTTTGAACTAGGGGTGCATTAACAATGAGTAAATATAACTCAATAACAATCCAGGTACAAAATATATTATGAACCACAGTGCAGTGGCATGGTTAAGGGTTTAATGGAATAGGTTGTTGCTGAGGGCTGAGTCGCCAAAACTAAAGGCCGATATTAGTGTAACCCATGGAGATCCTCTTCTTCCACATAGCCTACCTTGTCCTACAGCTTCAACCCATAACAATATCTACACAGCAATTACACTCAACATGTATAGTAACACGTCACATACTGTTATGTTACGACTGAGTCATTTATACCAGTGAATGGTATGGTGTTATCAATATGGTTCTCTACTAAATCATCTGTTAACGGCGTCATATCCACTCAGATCATGGTTGTAGTTGAACCAAAGAGTATAGAAGCACTATACAATATAATATAAGTTCTTTGGTTGAACTGAGTGCTGGATTTTCTATGATTTTCTTCTTCATGATTTATTGACTAAATGATGAATGCTGGTGTTAATGTTTCCCGTTTCTGTGTTTCCTGTTTCCTGTCGGTCTGCAGATGGGATAGGGATCAACCCTGCACAGACGGCAGGTGAGTGTTGTCCTGTGGGTCCCCCTTTGGCTGAGCCGTAAGCAGGCTGGTGTGTCCGTTCACTAGGGCGTCATGACGATATTCACTCTCTTAACGAGAGATTTAAGCACAGTGAATGTCTGTTTGATTGTATGTCAATCTTGGTTAAATCTTGATTCTCATGTCAGGGACATTATTATACCGTACAGAGGAACCAAGATTGCACAATGATCATCTTCAGATCTTGTGATCTAGTGATGAAATGTGTTTCTTTGATCAGTTTTAATTGACATTTTCTTATTTTAGGAAATGTCTTCTTGAAGCATGGCTCTGAATTGCGCATCATTCCAAGAGACAGAGTTGGAGGAAGAGGACCCTACCTTTCTCCTTGAACATCCTAGTGACTCACCAACCAGAAAACAGTGTCAACGTTTACCAGGGAAACAAATGTGTGTGTCTGTGTGTGCACGTGTGTGTTTGAGACATTGACCCATGCAGGCTTTTCAGCTGTGTCTGTATTGACCAGGAGATCACAGGGCCGTCCTTGACTATGGAAACACACAAACACACACATTGATTTAGTTTCAAATAAGTACCTGGACAGACTCATGGAAGACAGGAGTACTTCAAGTCAACAGTTTTTTTTTATTGCATATTTAAGTTGGAACAAATTTGTAAACAAATTAATAGCTGTAACAGTCATTAGTTGCCTGCTTATCTTTAGTGTACAATGATCAGCTTTTGTTCAATTTTGGATTGGGTTAATCTGTGTCTGTGAAACTGACCCAATATCATTCTTTATTTTCAACAAAACAGTTTTACTCATTGCTGAGAACATTTTATGTGCCGTCATTTCAAGATTTATTTGAGGACAGATAAGAAAACTATGAATTGATTCATACTAGAAAATGGTCTGCTTGTTGTTGGTCTGCAAATACTTTGGATTTGAGGATCAGAAATTATGAATAAATGGTAAACACTGCATTGTGATGAACTTTCTCATGGCTGTTTCCTGCTCTCTGTCTAATATAAATGATACTGCAGTTCAGACCAATTTGTGCATGTCAGTGTGGTTTTAGTTGTTTGAGTTTTTTGTTTGTTAGATTTAGTATAATCTTCCAAAAGTCAACAACATACAGAACAAATAAGTGAGAAGTGGACAAGAACAAATATACCAAAACAAAACAAAGACAAATATTTATGGAATAAAAGAAAACAACATTACAAATTATATTCATAATTTAAACCAGAGTTAAAGGCACAGTAAAACATAGCCGTTTTTAACAAAACACCCACATTGGTCTAGTTCCCCAGAATACTGACGACGGCGGAGGAACACGGACCAACTCACACCTCATTACTGCACATCCTTATCAATTACACACAGTTTATAAACCCTATTCAGACCAGGCACAGTTGTGGGTAATTGTCTTTGTACTATGCTATCGCTATTCTAGGCAATGTGTGTTGTAAATGTCCTACAAATTACAAGTAAAAGTCTGCACTTCACCTGTCTTTGTCTCCTCGTTCCTACCTTTCAAGGATCAATGTGTCTCGTGACACACATTGGGTGATGGTGTGAGAACTGAGGGAGTCAGGGGCTGAGCAGTTAGGGAATCGGGCTAGTAATCAGATTGTCGCTTGTTCGATTCCCGGCCGGGCCAAAAATGACGTTGTGTCCTTGGGCAAGGCACTTCACCCTACTTGCCTTGGGGGGAACTTCCCTGCACTTACTGTTAGTCCCCATGTATCTCTCTCTCTCTGAGGACAGTCCCCATCTCTCTTTCTGAGTACAGTCCCCATGTATCTCTCTCTCTGAGGACAGTCCCCATCTCTCTTTCTGAGTACAGTCCCCATGTCTCTCTCTCTGAGGACAGTCCCCATGTATCTCTCTCTCTCTGAGGACAGTCCCCATCTCTCTTTCTGAGTACAGTCCCCATGTATCTCTCTCTCTGAGGACAGTCCCCATCTCTCTTTCTGAGTACAGTCCCCATGTCTCTCTCTCTCTGAGGACAGTCCCCATATCTCTTTCTGAGTACAGTCCCCATGTCTCTCTCTCTGAGGACAGTCCCCATATCTCTCTCTCTGAGGACAGTCCCCATGTCTCTCTCTCTGAGGACAGTCCCCTTGTCTCTCTCTCTCTGAGGACAGTCCCCATCTCTCTTTCTAAGTACAGTCCCCATCTCTCTCTCTCTCTCTCTCTCTCTCTCTCTCTCTCTCTCTCTCTCTCAGGAGGATGGTAACTTTGTCATATATGGCTGGAATCCCGTCTGGGCCTCAGACACATACGGTACCTGTCCTGACCGCCTGATCATGCAGACTGACGGTAACCTGGTCATGTACAGCAAGGCTTCACCCATTTGGAGTACTGGTACCTACACGCCCGCTTGCCAAACATGTCACGTTCAACTGACCGATAAGGGAAATCTAATCCTGCAGAAGGACACGGATTCTGTCTGGAACTCTGCTATGTCCAAAGGCAAAAAAGGATAAACCAGGCTCATATCATTTAGTCAGACTCGTTTCCAGTTGATTCGATTCTATGATGCCAGTTTAATGTAATTCAAACTCAATATGGCAAATTATGTTGAGAAACTAACCTAATGATTTTTTGGGGGGAATGGGGAAAATAGAAGGTGTGACAAGGTCATTTCTAGGAGCCCAACCAAAAGACTTAAACAAAAGCTATGAAGCACATATTGTTATTTTTCTGTGCCTGCAAAGGCTTTGCTAATCATCTTGTATCCTCCCATATTGTGATAGCATAATACTCTCCTGATTTTCTGTATTCATTGTGCAGTCTTCTGTGATACTCAACTTGAGTGTAACAAACACCTCACAAATGTGTAATAAATACATTGATTTTATCTTGAACTTGTCTTATCTATTCCTTTCATTGACTTGGTACTTTCAGAGCAATTGGGTATTATCTAATATGTCTTCAGCTACTGAAAAGTAATAGAACAAACCAGACAATGCTTTTATTGTAAATGATTGTGTTGATCATTCGCACTGTAATTCCCACTGGAATTGAGTGACTATTCTACTGTTCCTGTGATTTCTGGCAAAGGTTTCCACAAACTCATCTAGATCCAGTATTTGCACTCTTACATTCTATGCTCAAAACCCCAAGATCGCTCAACCTGTCTTCAGACATGGTAGTTCTGAGATGTGTCTTGATCAGCTTCAGGTAGGAGAAGCTGCACTTGTATGCAGCAGTGCGGACAAGCTACCAAAATTTTACATAACCTAAAAAACATCCTTATATGACTCAATAATTACAAGAAGCTCCAGTATACTGGTTGGCTTCTCCATGCAATTTTTCGAAAATTCTCTTTACTTGGTAGAGCTTATGTACAAGGTATTTTATATCAGCACCATACATCCTAGCAAATGGAACTACAGTCTCATTTTCACAGGAAGTTTTACATGTTGGATTCAGAGCTTGAATACCCCTCATCATAAAAAATAAAATAATAATACAATTAAAAAATCATTTTACAATTTTGAAGATTGAAAATGTATTTCTCAGTGCAGTTAACATATTGTCCAGAACCCGGTAAAATATCCCTCATGGTATAAAAATACCACAGCAACCCACCGTCTTGTGGAGTACAGAAGTGACCCCCTTTCCTAGCTATGGGAAGAGAAAGAGAGAGAAGGGAGAACGAGAAATAGAAAGAAGACTCCCTCCTCACCTCCTCCGTGCTGGGCAGGGGAATCCGTATGGCCAAACAACGGCTCCTGATTGTATCGACATGTACTTCTCCATCGTACGACGCAGTGGATGCTGGGAGTCCTTGGTGAGGCGGTCCACCTCCTTCAGCAAAACCATTGAGAGAGAGAAAGAGACTACAGCGGCACTACAGCGGCGTGCCCGTCTACGTGATGGCCAAAGGCGTCCAGGAAGACCCGGCGTGTTTCAAGGACAGTCTGAGAGTCTACTACCTCTACAACGACTTTAACGAAGCCCTGAAAGGTGGAGCTCTAAGAGCTGCTGCACACTCTGAACACAGACCGGAACTGAATGTCAGTACGCTTGTGTACTGAGTATTCCTGTCTGGGTCTGAAAACAGTTACTTTATAACACCTGTGATTTGAGAATGATTTCTCTTTGGCCTTGCGGTATATTTGTGAGTTTCCATGCAATGGGTTTGTGGTTTGATCCCCATCTTAACCCACCTGTTTCATAAACCTGCTCTACCCTTCTGCTATTCCGGTCACTCTTGCTAGTTTTTCCACATTAATAATTAGACAGACAAAGCTCACTGACTCCTGTAATAGTCAGCTGACCAATCACACACATTCAGACACACGCACTTGGACACAACCACAAATACACTCTAAAACCCCTGTATGTTCATGACCACTAGATGGCAGTATTTCTCTACCCTTCAACAGCACAGAGTTCGTACCTATCCAGACACTTGTCTTCCTGTCTGTTCCCTCCCCTGTCTCTCTCAGCCTACACTCTAGATGGCGTGAACCTGAAGGGCTACTTCGCCTACGCCCTCAACGACCAGCAAGACCCAGGCTTCGGCCTGTACGGCCACGTCCAAAATATGAAGTATAAATAGCTATAATATACAATAAAAAAATACTAAAATACACATAGTGCAAATATGGCAAGGTTTCAGATTAAGTGTTAGAGTAATTAGAGTCTGTGTGAGTCCTTGGCCTTGTTTAGGAGGCCAGCAGCAGATGGGAAGAAACTGTTTGTGTGGCGTGAGGTTTTGGTCCTGATGGACCGCAGCCTTCTGCCGGAGAGGAATGGCTGAAACAGAGTACCCTGGGTGGGAAGAGTCGGCCACAATCTTCCTCGCTCCCCTCAGGGTCCTCAAGGTGTGCAGGGCCTTGAGGGTAGGCATATTGCAGCCGATCACCTTCTCCGCAGTACAGATCATACGCTGCAGTTTGCTCTTGTCCTTGGCAATGGCAGCAGCGTACCAGATGGTGATGGAGGAGGTGAGGATGGACTCAATGATGGCTGTGTAAAAGTGCACCATCATTGTCCTTGGCAAGTTGAATTTCTTCAGCTGCCGTAGGAAGTACATCCTCTGTTGTGCTTTCTTGATGAGGGAGCTGATGTTCAGTTCCCACTTGAGGTCCTGGGAGAGGATAGTGGCCAGGAAGTGGCAAGCCTCCACAGTGTTGGTGTCCATCTGGAGTTGTCTCTGGACTGGTGTTTTGGTCTCTCTGAGTACAGTCGTTCAGCTTTTCTCACCACCTTGTTAAACCTGTTCTTCGACTCCTTGAGCAGTTGAAGCTGTTATAGCTGCAAAGGGTGGGCTGACAAGGGATGTCACTGACGTTCATATGCGTGTGAAGGCATGTGAATGCAGACAAGCGAATACTTTTGGCAATATATGTGTTGATTGAAAGATAACCTTTGTGAATGTGTGTCTTTACGGCCTGAACCTCAAGGCTTCAGTGTTCTAATGCCCTCCTTTGGTTATTGGATAGGGCCCATGACTTCCTCAGTAATGGTTCATCAATCCTAAACAGGCCTCCAAGGCCTGGAGCAGAGTTCTGGGTATGAACATTTGTTCTGTAACTTTCCGTTTAGATGGTGACAAGCTTCTCCTAACGTCAATCCTTCTCTGATGGATCTATCCCTGATCAGCCTGGTTTACATAAGAACAGACATGGCCTATTGAAAGGCAGTCATGAGTTATCTAAAGGTATCCTAAATTTTCTATGGACAGTCATACAGTTTTTTCTTCTAACTGTATGAATGTATATTATTCTCATTGTATGTACACTTATAAAAGGAAGTAGGCTTGACATGCTCCAATACTGCACACTACTACTTCTGGTAGATATCATGGTAGTTATGCGTGATGGGGGCCTGGGGGCCTGGGGGAGGCTTCTGTCCCGGGCCCCAGGTGACCTTTACCTGGCCCTGCATATGCGTGTGAAGGTGTTCGAACGCAGACAAGCGAATACTTTTGGTGATATAGTGTTGATTGAAAGATAACCGTCGTGCATGTGTGTCTTCACTCTGTCTCTTGCCAAAACTTCATATGCCAACGTGGGAAACCTCACATTTACCTCAGGGCTTCAGTGTTCTAATGCCCTCATTTGGTTATTGGATAGGGCCCATGACTTCCTCAGTTTAATTTGACCTTTATTTATCCAGATAGAATCAATTGAGAACCAATTCTCATTTACAATGATGACCTGTCCAGGAGGCGGCAGCACAGTCCGCACAAGTGAAACAACAAACAGATCCAAAACAGTATGACTAACACATGTAGGCACAAACACACATGAATAAACACTATACCTAAATAAACAATAAAATACATTTAAAAATAAATTAAAAGAAAAGGCAGATTACTGGATTTTCTTTATAAAAATGAGAGCGAAAGAGACCGAGAGCAAGAGAGAGCGAGGCGAAGTACTTGTCGCCACTACCCATGTAGTCCTGTATGACTGTGGCGGCACCAATGTAGATCCCCAAAGCACGCACACACAAGAGGGTTTATAATATTCAAAACTTTTTTCATATTGCACTGCCCCACTGTCACAGTCCATTGCTGCTATGCGCACTCCCCACCGAAACGGCGCAGCTAGGCCAAAGCAGCCCCCTCCTCCCTGCCTAGAGTGACCAGAAGCATGACCCTGAAAAGGAGGACACTTGGGTCCAAAAAGGAGGACAAAGGGTCAAAAAGGAGGACAACCCCAAAAAGTTGTTGACGGGGGGGGGGGGGGGGGCGGCAGACCAAGCATTATCCTTGTGCAGTTGCGTATTGCAGGCATGCTTAAAGCCCCTTTCCCCCTACTACTCACGTCAATGTCAATGCGACAGAACTTACAGAAGGTATGATATTGATCTTTGCTGCTCTTATGGCAAAGCGGAGTTCTGAACTCCACGTAGGTTAGAAGGAGGTCTTTCTTTTTGGCATCGGAAAACTTATGCGAGTGGTAAATTGCGACGGTGGGCAGGAAGGGTCAAAAAGGAGGACAAAAGGGCGAAAAGACGGACACGCAACAGCGGTCCGAACAAAAGACTGGAAAACCGGACTGTCCGGCCGAAATCCGGACGTCTGGTCACCCTATCCCTGCCCCGTCCGTACTGTAAGGGTGAAGTCCTCGGCACATAAAAACACACGTCACAGCAAATTGTTCGTAAAAGGCACCCAACTTGTGGCACACCGCACGTTAAAATAAACCAGCCACACCTCCAACACAGGGAGCACAAAAAGAAGTCTATGGTACTCCGGGGCTGAAGTCAGGGATGTTGCAGGGCTGGCCCCGAGTGCAAGTGGCTCGCCCACACCGTGCTGGCAATGACCGGGGTGGAAGCAGGCTAGATGACAGACAACAACAAAATAGGCGGTCCGTTCGGTCGGCAGTGGCCCGACCGAAATAAAAGTCTTTGTCTACGGGCCGCTATCAGCGCTCACCCACTCAAATGTCTGAAAGATCCATCCCCATTTCGTACTTGTCAATCGGTTGTCCTGGTCGCACAGAGCAGTTAATGGCAGTTAATAAATACCTATTTAAAGGTAATCCACCTGCAGATGGAGTCGAGACGTTCAGCTGGGAGAGGTTGTCCTGAAGCAGAGCAGGGATGATGGTGTTGAAGGCAGGGGGAAGTGTAGGGGGAAGTGGAGGGCCATGTTAACGGCATCATCCACAGACCCGTTGGCTCTGTAGGCAAACTGCACAGGGTCTAGGAGAAGGTCTGGGATGGCTTTGAGGTGAGCCAGTGCCAGGTGCTCAAAAAACTTCATTACCACAGAGGTCAGGGCGACGGGGCTGTAGTCATTATGTCCTGTTGGCCTTGACTTTTTGGGCACAGGGATGATGGTGGAGGACTTGAGACAGGCTGGCACATGGCATGTCTCCAGCGAGGTGTCAAAGATGTTGGTGAACATCAGACCAGATCTGCCTCTTGAAATCTCTGTTAACTTGTCCCTCCTGAATGGAGCGAGTCGTCTCTGTGTTGATGGGGGGGAGGGACAGTTCAGGATTATCCGGTTGGGTGTCAAATCTGAAGTAGACTTTGTTCAGGTCGTTGGCCAGGCGAGAGTCCTCAGTGGTGTGGGGGGCTCTGGGATTGTCTCTGGACATTTAACTCAGGATTTCAGTGTTTTATTGCCCTCATTAATAATAGGATGTCACTGACATTCATATGCGTGTGAAGGCGTGTGAACGCAGACAAGCAAATACTTTTGGCTATATAGTGTTGATTGAAAGATAACCGTCGTGCATGTGTGTCTTCACTCTGTCTCTTGCCAATACTTCATATGCCAACGTGGGTAACCTCACATTTACCTCAAGGCTTCAGTGTTCTAATGCCCTCATTTGGTTATTGGATAGGGCCCATGACTTCCTCAGTACTGGTTCATCAGTCATAAACAGGCCTCCAAGGCCTGGAGCAGAGTTCTGGGTATGAACATTTGTTTCGTAACTTTCCGTTTAGATGGCGACAAAACGTCAATCCTTCTCTAATGGATCTATCCCTGATCAGCCTGGTTTACATAAGAACAGACATGGCCTATTGAAAGGCAGTCATGAGTTATCAAAAGGCATCCTAAATTCTCTATGGACAGACATACAGTTTTTCCTTATAACAGTATGAATGTATATTATTCTCATTGTATGATGATATATACTACAGCACCATAGTATCTTGTCCTTTGCTTTTACTTTCTCTACTCTATTCTAAGCAGGACGCGGAGTAGTCCAGACTGTCCAGTACTTGGCAGTCCTGTAAATGCGAGGGGCACAACCACATTTTATTGGCAATCAAACCGGCTTCTCAACAATTGTTTATTGTGGTGATAATCATGAGCACCACGGAACTTAATGGTCCTGACAATTGATCACTGTCACCTTCTTGTTCATAAATAATAGGTCATGAAGAAAGACTATAGTTAATGGATAATAACCTTGGAGGTGTACAATATCATCCAATAACTGACGATGCAGAGGCATGAACTGTTTGACTGGCCCCGGAATCCATTATTGGATGATAGTGGACACCTCTATGGGCATCATTACATTTACATGTAGTCATTTAGCAGACGCTCTTATCCAGAGCGGCTTACAGTAAGTACAGGGACATTCCCCCCGAGGCAAGTAGGGTGAAGTGCCTTGCCCAAGGACACAACGTCAGTTGGCACAGCAGGAAATTGATTCGGCAACCTTCTGATTACTAGCCCGACTCCCTCACTGCTCAGCCATCTGACTCCCAATACTTGTTTGCACTTGCTACAAAATAATTGGATGTCATATACAACTGTCACGGCTCACTGTTGTGCTTTAGATAGTTTAGACATTTCCATTTTAATGTTACACATGGTACGATGTAGATTTGGTTCCAAGCAATTAATTATACACTGTTGTAACTGAAATGTTATTGTTGCACTGCCTAATTATTCGGTAGTTTTATTCACAGTGCCAGGTAACTGAGATGTATTTACTTTGTGCTGTGTTTCAGAAAATACAGATCACAAATATAGATCGGTCCTTGACTGTCCACCCAAATAATGTTAGAACTTTGCATTTCTTATCCTTGGTCTTTTGTCATGCATTCTATGTACCCATTTTTAAGCCACTTTGGATAAAAGCTTCTGCTAAATGAAGAAAATGTATGATAAATAATGAAGTACTCAAATAAGATACCAAAAGTTTTATTCATCAGACTATAGAATGTATTCATTATACTTTCTGTGCAATTTACTCATGTTGCATTCTGTGAACAATTTGTAAAATGCTAAGGGAAGCAAACACTTTTTTGGGGCTAATCTCATAATCATAACAATAATTCTACACTATTGTATCAACTGTAGTTGTTAAATACACAGCAGGTTAATCAAACTGCTCAGGCAGAGCACTCTGCTTGTCAGTCATGCTTGAAAATTTCTCATGGACATTTTTCAAACTTTCAATGGCCAAGTACATGTCAGACCCTTGCATCAGTAATTCAATTTCTACATCACCTGCAGCATGAATACAAAGGCCCACAACTTCTGTCATCACATTAATCAGTGTTTCCAGTAGGATAACTCGCTGAGAGGCTTCAGTCAGAGCAACATCAGCCCTGCCAGACAGAACACTGAGAAAGTTGACTGCGTTTCTCAACTTACTCTGAAAACTTGCAACTTTGGGTCGTTTAATTTTGACTTCTCTTAGACTGATTTGGTTTTTCTGAATTTCATCCTGATAATGTTCAATCTTCCTTTTATTCTGCCGCTTTTCTTGCTTTTTGAGGGCTAACTGACGCTCATTCGAGTCCACCAACGATGCAAAACTGTCAACATTCTTTTTGGATTCTTTGGCGCGCCATTCAGCTTGGTCCATCTCAGCCTGGCCAACACCAACCATCACAGCTCCTGTTAGAGAGAATGAGATTAGGGTTAGTGCAGCTTTGACATTGGCAGCTTTGCATGTATTAACCTGACCAAAAAAATGTGTATGTATAATATAATAATATAATATGTAACAAAGATATTCCTGAACTACTTTCTTATGTAATCATTAGTCATTTAGTAGTCTCTAGATCATACTCGTTGTGTTAAAGGATTCAAACATTTTACCTGCAATGGTCCCAATGAAAGGAATAAACATCAGACCAATTCCAACATCTCTTATGATTTGGCTTTGACTTGCTTGGTCCCTACAGTGTTCCAGGTAACGCTCAGCAGACGCTTTCTCATCCTTAGCTTCCTCAAGAGCGTATTTGTAATCAGACACGCTCTCCTCAATAGATCTACACTGAGTTTGTAAATTAGCTAAATCTGTCTGCAGGGACTGACGTTCTGACTCAAGTTTTCCTTTCCTCTGTGTCAACTCCTCAGTGTACTCGTCCACTCTGTCTAGATGGGATTTAGCAACCGATTCTGATTTGCTCAAACTTGTCACAGCTTTCTGAATGCCTTCCTTGAAAGTTGATTTATTTGAATTGTCAAAATCGAATAAGGTATCACACACAGCACTAAAATGGAAAATTCCATTTTTAAGGTGTGGGGCGACCGCTTTAACGAAATCCTCCTCAGACAGCATTATTCTGTAAGTAAAAATCATACAAATAGAGTTTCAATTGACTGCATTAATGTTTATATTAATGTTATTAATATCTGTAATATCAAAATAATATCTGAAATATAAATAATAATGGCTATCTGCTAATACCCATTGACAATTATATCATATTCCGTCGTCCCGGACCGTTTGTATCTCACACAAAACGTTTTATTAAATTTGAGAACCCTGTTAACAGAGTGATATTTTATAATGTATGTATAAAGAAACTCACCGTATACAGACTGAAAGCTTCTCTCTGTCTCTCTCTCTGTCTCTCTCTCTCTCTCTCTGTATATATAGTGTACTGCCAAGGGCAGTATATATAGTTTTGCTATAGTTTTTCTACCTTCCTATTGGTTGTCACAATCTGTGAATTTGCTGACAGTGCATAAGTTGAAACTATCAACCAATCGTTGATAGTTTCAAGAAGTAACGATCGCTGAATAATTACGTCACGTAATAAGGCAGGGAACACACATAAAAGACAGGGACAAAACTGTTTAAACCACACCTCATCAAGAGACAGATCCTCAAAACCTCAAGAGCAAGACAAAGAGATTGAGAACCACCAACAGGTAAGACAAATACATTTTAAGGGTTATATGGATTTAACTGCTAACTAGCATTACACTTTTTCATCCAACCATGCAGTATAAGACTGCTGTGCAAAGTTTCTTTGGGATCATGAACTTTCTTATATCTTATTGGTTAGAAGCTACTTGATCATATGACAGTATTGAAAGGAAAGAGCAAACACCTTTCTAAGTCATTAAGCCATTTTTAGCCACTGCTTTTTAAATACATATTGAAATAGTTATATATTTTCTTGTCCTGCTTACCTTGAATTAAGAAATATACATATTATACATATAGATTTTTTTTGTGCCAGAGCCGAGCAATTAAAGACAGATTACTGTGATTTTATTGGATGACAATTAGGTTATTTTTTGAGTAAAATCCAAACGGATGAAATATTCTGTTTATGTCAAAGCTAAGTGATGTGCGACATATGTTAGACTACCTTCATTTTATTCCAATTGAAGAAGCAACTTATATTTTATTGGGCTTACACACAACCTGTATGTATGTATGTAAATCATGCCCTTAAAACTTGGTAAAAGTGGAGTCAGGTGGCTGAGCGGTTAGGGAGTTGGGCTATTAATCAGAAGGTTGTTGGCTCGATTCCCCGGCTGTACCAAATGACGTTGGCACTTAACCCTACTTTCCTCGGGGGAATGTCCCTGTACCTACTGTAAGGCACTCTGGATAACAGCGTCCGCTAAATGACTAAATGTAAAAGAATAAATATAATTACTCACCCTCCCAACTTTTCAAAGATAAAAACACTCCAGCTGTCCTTCTCCGACCAGGGTTTGATGCAACTTAGAGTTTCATATGGTGTGCATGGGTGCTCCGTTCCAGAAGTGGTTTCAGTCACGTGCCAAGCGGGCAGACCTTGCCCAGTATGGAGGAATTACAGGGGGCAAAACTAACCAACTAAATAATATAATAATAATAATTGAATGGCTTAATACATGATTTCTAAAGGACGATTTCTTCAATGTAATTTCTTCTGTCTCTTTCTTATAGTTGCACCACAACTAGACTGCTTTTCAAAATGAAACAAATCCACATGTAGAATTACTATACAATTATATGTTAATTTGGATTTAGCCACCACACTGATTTAAGCACAGGACTTGCAGAAGACACATTTGGAAAACATTCCAATAAGAATCAATATAAGTCAATATGGTAATACAGTTTGACAATAACAATAGATATTGGAATGTAAGTGTGGTGGGGTGAGCCCTTAATAATTAGCTCCACCCATATTATTTGAAAAGTCTTCATTAGTAGCTCCACCCAGACCAGGTAAGAGGACCTTTTTGGTCTCACAGAGTTTCTCCGCCATTAACCGTTGCTTCAGTCAAGACACTCACGTGATTGATTTCACCATTTTTTCATACACATGACAAATGGTTTTACATTGGCGGAATAGTTGTACATGGGGAAGCGCTCCCCGCCTTCACTGCAGCATGCATGACATGAGGCAGGGAGCAACAAGTTAAATCCCCCGTGGGGAGCACTGACAGACAACATGGGGGAGAAGGGGACGGTGGTGGGCGGCAGCAACGCAGACAGCGGGTTTTGACAATGCGTGTTCGTGCATGAGCGATTTTATAGCGCCGCCTATCGAGCTCAGCCTATGGCCCGAGCACACGGCGATGGGTGATGTGAAGCGCGCTGCCCGAGTGCCATGCCTGAACCTGCTCCGCTCATTTTGTAGTTCCACCCAAGTATTATTTTGTTTTATTTGTGTGAACTTTCAGTTTTTTTGGTTATGGTGTGTGGCACGGAAACTAACTCAGACCGTAAATGTTTAGCCCCGGCTCTTAACTGATCACAGTGCATCTTTTACTTATGTTCCCTGTGCTACTTACTATATAATAAATGCAGTGGCGTTAATATAGGGAGTGCAGGGAGTGCAGCTGCACTAGGGCCCGTGGCGAAAGGGGGCCCGTCCTCGATCTCATAGTAATAGTGAGACAACCTGACCGGGCCCTTTGAGGCCACCTGACCGGGCCCCTTGCTCCGCTTTGAAACCGCAAATAGTAACCTACATAATAGTCCCATCAATTCGCAAACATTTCTCAATTATGGTGTCAGTTATTCATAATTATGGGCTATCACCTGGCCAATAAACATTTTAAAAACAGTCAGTCTTAACAACAGTAGCCTAAATAATAGATTTTTCCTCATTTGCCTTTTGCTGAATTAAACAAATCTCGTTTTTATTAAGTAATATTGCCCTCGAAAAATAGCAAGGATGTCTGGGTAATATTGTTGTCAAAGATTCCCGCCCACCCACACACGATTGTTCCCATCCAGTTGTTGGAATACCAGACAGTTGTTGTCGGGATACTACAGTTCTGTTGCATTAGTGTTTTGAAGCGAATTAGGCTACCCCATGCCCCTAAACATAAAAGTGGCTCCAGAAAGCGGCAGGAACGGAAAGAGCAAGATGTAAGGGTGGCAAAGCTGTCAAAACCAGGGACGTCGTTAGGCCTAATTTAGGGGTTAATGTATAGAACGCCGGTCATTATCGGGAAAATAGCCTAATCCCCGACAGGGCGAACAGCTTCGCTCTGAAGGGGCTTATTTTCCCGATAATGACCGGTGTTCTATACATTATCCCTTACATGTTTACTGTCTGGTGTATGCAGTTGACATTGCTATTAAATATCATAAAAATGCAAATATAGGCCTAGGCTATACCAGGCAGCAGCCAGGTTAGACATTGTAAACTATGTGCAGGATAGCCGGAAAATAGCTAAAGCTAGATAGACTAAAGTAAACTAGCATATCTAACGAACATAAAATCAAATATTCAACATTGAAGTGACTGTTTTTTTAGACTAATACCCAGATAGCACACATGACAGATCGAATCGTCATTCATAACGTCGGATAATCATCGGCAAATGATCAGATTTCTTCTAATCTCTGTGCTCTATTTCAAACGTCGCAGATACGTCTGCTCATCACTGACTGTTCCATTATGCTCATTCCGTGTTGTAGGCCTAGCTATTGCAAGCATATCTAGAGCCAGAGACTCGCGAGTCAGAGGCGTTCACTTTTTAAACCGTCATTTATCTTCACATAGAAGGAGCAGTCGTTACCCATAATTGTACATCATAAGTAGCCTAAATTTCCCTGCGCATCGCTAAGCTCAATACTCAATAATTTTGCCTGTCGATAAGTCGGTAAGGGGCCCGTTGGTGAGATCTGCACTCGGGCCCGCCAAGGCATTGTTACGCCGCTGAATAAATGATACGTATTTTGGGGGAAATCACATCTCTGTGTCATTTAGTTGACTGACCCGCAACTTTTCGAACTGGTTATTGTGCTCAGGCACATGCTTCCACATAAGCTATAAATAGGGTGATATTATTAAAGATTGTGTTTATAGTTTAGAGTTGGTGTATATTATGTACCACATTATGCTTAAAGGAATCAAAAAACTTATATTAAACAATTATTTTCTTTCCCTTTCCTTAGGAACAATGTCATCCAAAGATCTTGACAAAGCTACCAATAGCTTAGTAAAAGCATCTGACTGCAGGGAAGACACTGCTATGCTAGCTAAAGCTAATGCTAACTGGGAGGAGTACTTGACTCCTGCCCCAATGTCAATTGCTTTTCTTGGAGAGCTTGTCTTCATTTCTGCCAAACAAGACTTCTCTATCAAGGATGGCGGACCAGTTGATGGATTCAAGTTTATAAGATATCCAGACTCATTCCGTGCCTGCCTCATGCAAGTGTGCAATTCTGGTTGGCGAGCATTCAATGAAGCCCACAAGAACATGGACAAGATATGCTTGCACACTAGAAATGTGCCTGCAAACATGAAGAGGGCAGTGAAAATTCTTCTTCAAGAAGATGATTTCCTCATTGAAAACCTTCTTCCTGATGTTTTGGAAAACATTGCCACCATATCACAGGAGTGTGTGTCATTGGCCAAGTCCTCTGAAAAGAGTTTCACTGATGTCACTGAGTTGATCTCTGAGCTTCTAGAGACTTGCACAAGTTCCAAACAGAGCTATGGCGCAAAATTGGAGGAAGTTAAAAAAACTCTGGATCAAGAAAAGCAAAAGAAAATCTTGCTTGAAGAGGAAGAAAAGCGAGCTCAGGAAGAGTTTAAGAAACAGGGTAAACTGATTGAAGAGGCTAATCGAATGTTCCAAGAGGCAATGGATTCATTGCCCTCCGGATGGGACATCATTGGAATGAACTTTGTTGAAGGATTGTTACATTCTGTGAATGATATTCTTGGAGCTGGCATCAAAAATATGAAAAATCCTCTCGGTTCACTTATGGATCAACTTACAGATCTTGGAGGGGAAAAAAAAAACCTACGAGGGGGACCAGCCACAGCCGGACATCCTGGAAACAAGGCAAGCGACATTTTTAGTAAGGCGTGCCTCCTTCTGCCTGCTGTCCAGTCTTTGAGCGGCTTCATTCAGAAAAATCAAATCCAGTGGACACAGATTGTTGACCCGTCAACTGGAAAGTCCAAGACTGAGTGGATAAAGAAGAGCGTTGAAGACATAAAAATACAAGATGTAAAGAAAAGTACTGCAAAACTCCTTGCTGAAAGCATTCGTCAGGAAGCTATTTCTATCTGCTCTGACCTGACGCGAATGACCCCTAAGGGGAAGCATGATGATGCCAACAAGAACAAAGCACTGGTCCAGCGAATCAAAGATCTTAGGAAATCTACACAGAAGTTTGATTCTATGGGGAAAAAAGAATCCAATACTTCCTCTTTCCCAGTCCAAACTCCTGCGAAGGCAAAAGCCCAAAGCAGCAAGTCACCATCTGCAGTTGAAACAGCAACACAAAATGCCCGTTTTCGCATTGAGCAGATGCGAATTCAACTTGATCAGGCTACAAAGCAATATGACAAATCTTTGGAAAAAATGGAAAGTAAGAAAAGAGAACTAACAGAGACCTTGATGAAGTTGAGATCCTATGAGGTCAAAGAGATTGACTTTGAGACCACTATCAAGCTTCTGGCCATTGGTCTCAAAGCCATGGGAAGGTTGCAGGAGAAGTGGCGTAAAATGGTGCAGTTCTTCCAGATGATCTCAAACATCATAGACACTTCCCTGAAGTCATCTCTAAAAGACTTTGTTGATACCGCTAAAATTCCACATCCCAAAGACATGAAGTATTCAACCAAAATGTTTTTGCAAGATCAGCTATACCAACAGACTTTTGAAGCATCCAACATTGCCAACCTGGTTAACATGATCTCTGGAACCTACACTGAGATCTCCAGCAAGTACTTGATGGATCGAATCGGCAGCCTGAGTAGACTCATGGCTTATGATCACAACGACCCTCAGTTTGTAGTAGAACGACACAAGCTGGCTGCATCTTGTGACGAGGCAGAAGAAAGTATTCGAGAGATTGCCCTGACAAACAAAAAAGAGTACGAGTTAAAAACCAAAGCAAGGCTCCTGAAAATCGAAAAAGAACTGAATGCTGTTTTGCCTCCACCATCCAAGGAGGAGCAAGAGGAGCTTGACGAGATCAAGGATGCAGTCTCTGAAGGGTTCAAGGACGATCCAGATTTCAGTCAGTTTGAGTAACCCTTTGAAACACAAGCTTTGCAAACCCCTTCTAATGCACAACATTGGTCTAAAACGACCCGTATCCATTTCCTCTGTTATTCCATGTGTAGCTGAGTGTTTCTTTGCCATAGCATTTGCCAAACAAAACACAACTACCACCCAGCCACAAGAGGAGCTCTAACCATCAAACTATGAAGCTGGGGATATCTCCTGAGCCCCATGGTGGCTTTGTACATTGGATTTTGAAATCAGATCCAGATATGCTCCCACAAAGCCACATCCAGGGTCTAGTCCTCCCCTGCAGATAAGGCACCTGTGTGCCTGTTGATAGAGTTAAAATCATGTAATTACAATTTCCTTTTACAATTGATGCAATACCTGAAAAGTAACATTCCTCAGTACACATGTGGCCACACCATTTATTTGTATCTTTGAGCCTCTTTGATTCTTCATCATAGGATTTATGCATGTTATTCTGAAATGACTTAACGGTTCCTTTTTTTCAAATCCCAGGAGGAAGATGTTTTAAAAGTAAACATTCTTAGCTTACTAAACTAGTTTTTTTGTCTGTGCTTAGAAGTGGATGATTTATGCAGATTTGGGAGATTTTTTTAAACTTTCCTGTGTGCTTGAATGTGAAACAATCTGGACATTTTGTAAGGAATTGTACTGCTTCTCCTCCTTTTAATCATGTTAAGCTTGTAGTACTTACTTTTCAATAAAACAATCAAGAATACATTACTTTTATGTATTTTGGAATTGAAAACAATCTTGTTTTTTCCTTTCTCTCTATTGGTGGACTGCTGACACAAGACACTGTTAAATTGGAGATGCTGTCAATTTTTTCTAAACAGAGGGATGATGGACTCCTACAGTAAAACAATATAGACGGACACCTTGACAAACAATCACTTTATGCAAAATGTTTATTGGCAGATTTTTGGAAGATGCGTAGAAAAGATTCAGCTTTAGATTTGACTTATTTCAGTATTCGGTTTATTACAAAGAAACAAAATATTGCTTGTAGAAAACATTTTAATCACTAACACAACACCTACATCCAAAACCCTAAAACATTAACATGTGACGAGGCAGAAGAAAGTATTCGAGAGATTGCCCTGACAAACAAAAAAGAGTACGAGTTAAAAACCAAAGCAAGGCTCCTGAAAATCGAAAAAGAACTGAATGCTGTTTTGCCTCCACCATCCAAGGAGGAGCAAGAGGAGCTTGACGAGATCAAGGATGCAGTCTCTGAAGGGTTCAAGGACGATCCAGATTTCAGTCAGTTTGAGTAACCCTTTGAAACACAAGCTTTGCAAACCCCTTCTAATGCATAACATTGGTCTAAAACGACCCGTATCCATTTCCTCTGTTATTCCATGTGTAGCTGAGTGTTTCTTTGCCATAGCATTTGCCAAACAAAACACAACTACCACCCAGCCACAAGAGGAGCTCTAACCATCAAACTATGAAGCTGGGGATATCTCCTGAGCCCCATGGTGGCTTTGTACATTGGATTTTGAAATCAGATCCAGATATGCTCCCACAAAGCCACATCCAGGGTCTAGTCCTCCCCTGCAGATAAGGCACCTGTGTGCCTGTTGATAGAGTTAAAATCATGTAATTACAATTTCCTTTTACAATTGATGCAATACCTGAAAAGTAACATTCCTCAGTACACATGTGGCCACACCATTTATTTGTATCTTTGAGCCTCTTTGATTCTTCATCATAGGATTTATGCATGTTATTCTGAAATGACTTAACGGTTCCTTTTTTTCAAATCCCAGGAGGAAGATGTTTTAAAAGTAAACATTCTTAGCTTACTAAACTAGTTTTTTTGTCTGTGCTTAGAAGTGGATGATTTATGCAGATTTGGGAGATTTTTTTAAACTTTCCTGTGTGCTTGAATGTGAAACAATCTGGACATTTTGTAAGGAATTGTACTGCTTCTCCTCCTTTTAATCATGTTAATCTACTATCCATCAGCAGAGCATGAAAAGCACAAACAAAAATTAATAAATGCAAATCATGAGAATGCAAAGCATTAGAGATCTCTAATGACATGAATGGTGGAACCTGTTTTGAGGCATCATTGCTGTGACCAGGATAGCAATGGGGGACATGAGGATATTTCACTGTGGGCTCGTGGAGGGCAGTTACCATAAAAGGATATACATACATTTGTACACACGCACACACAATCTCTATA
This sequence comes from Hypomesus nipponensis, assembly GCF_054491055.1. Lineage (NCBI taxonomy): Eukaryota > Metazoa > Chordata > Actinopteri > Osmeriformes > Osmeridae > Hypomesus > Hypomesus nipponensis. The sequence continues at coordinate 8,474,290 of NC_140380.1, read as the reverse complement.
GTATGTCCTATATGTGTGTGTGTATATGTGTGTGTGTGTGTGTGTGTGTACTAGGTTAGAGGTGTAGGAATGCACAGGGCCTTGTTGGATCTCCTCTGACACAGCACTCACACGGTCCTTTCCTGCCGTCAGTCACTCCCCAGTCTGGCCCTCTCTGTCTGATATCAGTACTACCCGTTTGTGGGACTTACATACACATGCAGGGAACAGGAAACAAAGCACAGGTGAAAACAATATGACCTCATACAACCTCAGAACAGATGAAGAAACAAAGAAACAATCAGAGACCTCTAGTGGGCAGAACAAGTCCATAACCCTGCCAGTAACATGTCTGCCTCGATGTTATGAAACATTCTTCACAAACCAATACAACTGATTTTAGCCTCAATGAAACACAAAATGAACAGAATAAAATTGAGTCATTGAATCAAAGATTTAACATCTACCAGGGGTTATGACGGCTCTCCAAGAGCACAGTCTGTTGACACCTTCAAATCCATTACAACTTCTCTGCACCTTCTTCCACACACAAATAACCAATATGGAACAGTATGATATAAAGGCCAATTGTTCAGTTTCCTGAAGGACCAACAGCTACTTTGTATTGTATTACATAGCAGGAAGGGTGTCTGTTAACACAAAGTGATTTGCATGTGATCCTAATCTTAGCACTCCTCCCCTCCTTCAGTGAAGCAGGCCTCTCCTCCTCACCACACAGCCTCCATGTTCAGGAGAGGTCAGGGAAGTCAGGGACGTCAGGACCCATCACCATCTCCCACAATGCCCTTCACCGAACACCTCCAGCATCCTTCAAAGCATTCATCCTTTAAAGCTTGAACAAGGGAACGGGTGGAAGAACGTCCTGGCTGAATAGAGAGTGAGAGACAAACAGAGACAGAGACAGAGACAGAGACAGAGAGAGAGAGAGAGAGAGAGAGAGAGAGAGAGAGAGAGAGAGAGAGAGAGAGAGAGAGAGAGAGAGAGAGAGAGAGAGAGAGAGAGCTATCACGCTGAGGCTCTCTGTCCAGTTATCATCCCAGGGGGAAGCAGCTTGGTCTGGGGATGTGATCACACATTCCCCCTGTCAAACCTCCATCTCCATCTGCTGGACAGTTTGAGTCTTGAACGGTTGTTGCTGAAGCATCCTTTCTGGTTTGAAACTGATCCTTTTTAAGGCTGTTTATTCTATGTCAGTGAACTGCTGACACGGCATAATGTTTAACTTTATGTTTGTTTATCTTTTCCTGCAATGAGGGATACTTGATTCCCACAGTAAACTAGAGTACAATGACACTTTCACAAACCATCACTTCACGCAGAATATTTATTGACAGAATTTACAAAAGATGCAAAACATATTCAGTATGTTACGATTTTAAATGTTCACGTCTTCACAAAGAAACAACAAAGTGCCTAAATACAACCTTAAAATCACTAACATATGAAAACCCCCATATCTAAAACCCTAAAACAAAAACGTTACCATGTGAAATGAAGTGTAAAAGGAAATAGTAAAAAGAAAAATGGCAAAAACAACAAATTGCTGTTTGCATTCCCGTCTTCCCGTTCTTGTTTCAAGCAGGTGATTATGACAACATGAACTGGACATATTTAGTTTGATTCCTAGTAATCTGTAAACAGAGAGAAGAGAGGAATCACTCCTACAATGTAAACCTGATCAGGTGGGGGTGAGAGAAAGTGAGCGAGCATAAAGAGAGAGAGAGAGAGAGAGACTCATTGAAAGACATTTAATACAGTATAAGTGACTCCATAAATACTCATTTAAAGCTCACCATCAGGTGTCTTGGTGCAGATGAAGTTGAGCTTCTCTGTCTGGTGCATGCCCTTCCACTGCTGTGGCCCCTCCCTCGGCATGGCACCTGACTTCTTACACTCCTTCCAGCTCCCCCCGTGGCCCGGGGCCCAGTTCTGGTAGCACAGGGCATGTTCACTCACCCAGAACCAGACCCGCAGTGTACAGGTGTACCTCAGGCCCAGCCAGACATAGGGGGTGGTGGCTTCTCTGGCCCGACGTTGCACCCAGTGCTGGATCCTCTCAGAGTGGATGGACACCAGATCCCATCCCTGCTGTCTGCAGTGGTTCAGGGCTTCCACCCAGGTCTTGTTCTGACGCACCAGGACCAGGTCGTCTGGAGGGGGAGGTGAGGAGAGATGATTATATCTTCATCAATCTCAATACCAGGATTACTCTGCCTAAATCTGCTTCTTTCTTCTGACTCAAACTTTACAAGCTGTTTTACATCATCATGCACAGTTTAGGTCATGAATGAGAATATGTTTGAGTTTCATCATCTTACCATCATAGCAGATGAACGGTTTTGTCTTGTCACATCGTTCATCATTCCATCGTCCAGTTTCATTGTACATTTCCACACACTGCTCTGTGTCTCCTCCATTAGGCTCTCCTCCTTCCCAGTTTTGGATGTGAAAGACACTCTGGTCAGACCATTGCCACTTCACTCTACTCAGGCCAATCCAGAATTCAGGGGTGCAATGACCATTTAGTGCACTGCATATTGCCGTCTTCTCCGTCTCATTTCTCACACTGGCGAGGTCTGTGTGATTCGCCCGACAGTAGTTTCGAGATTCATCCCATGTCTTTTTCTCACCGATCCAGATGTAATTCATGGCAACTTTTATGTCTGTTAAAATAAAAGTATGAATCCAAACAATTAGAATCCACTCTTTGAGCCTGAAAGAAATCTCTCTTTTAGATATAGAGATGAAACTTTGTAACGACTTTACTGGAACACATTTTTGTGGAAAGGAATTCATCTCAGGAAGTGTGACTGAAAGACACCTGACTAAAACTATAATAAACACTGTCACAGTCTGGTATGTCAGTGTGTTTCTCCCTGCAGGATTCCATCTGGTCATGAGGGAAAGGTTTGGGAACGTGTTACGGCTAGGCTGTTTGTAGCTTGCATTTTGAAGGTTCCACATAGAACCATTTTTAGGTCCAGAAAAACCTTCACAACTGTTCTGTCTGTAACACTTTATATGAAATCAGGGAGACTTCATACAAGAGAAGACATTTTTTATCTTGGGGTTGTACTGTCTCTGATTGGTTAGATTTTAACATAGCTGGATGTAGAAGGAGTGAAACCTGACCTTGTAGATCTGTTTTGTGTCTAATGTTATTTTGAAGAGGATGACAAAGCTAAAGAAAGAGTGTTAATATATTACATAGTTTCTGTGCTCACCATAGCAGATGAAAGGATTTGTATCCGAACATGAGATATTATTCCATTGGTCGTTGTCCATTTTCACACAGATCTTATTTTCATTCTTATTTTTTGAATTGGCAGAATTGCCGCTAGACGTTTTGAAGTTAGTGTAGCTGTAGTTTAACATTGTATCGTTAAGGGACCAAATCCAAGAGCCGCTAGACAGCCCTATCCACGCACTGACATGTGGAAACTCTTTTAAAGGGTTGGTTACATTGTCATACAAGGTGGCCAGGTCAGTGTAGTTCTCTCTGCAGATCCTCTGTGCTTCCAACCAGGTCTTACTCTCATTCACATACTTATAATGGAAAGAGAGACATGAGGGGAGGATGCTGAGCCCTATGGAGAACACACACAACAACACAACTGTCAATCAAACAGATCAGGGTTGTACAGCTCAAATGTCCAATATTTTGATCTGACTTGTTAAATAAATAAATATATTTTTTAACCGTGCATGATTGATATTTTCTAGCACATGACAGCTAATTGTACCTAAAGTTCGAATGAAAAAAAAGCCAACCCCACTTGATGAAAATGCTTGTGATTTTGATTATTTCTTACAGTATTTTTTATTTAGGTCTGGTTACAAAAGTACATAACATTTCTGGGGTTTATCAAGGTAATCAAAGTAACCAAACTCTAATGCACAAAATGGCCCAGGCACTCAGAGATGCAGGCACACACACATACACACCTACAGACAGGCACACACACAAACACACACACCCACACATCCACATACCTGAGAACACAAGCAACATGAGTAACTCAGATTTCTCCATCCCTGAAAAATATAAAATTAATAAAATATCAGATGAAAGAAAACACTGTGTTAAGTCAGTAATAGCGAGAGACAGTGTGACTTCTAGTACATAAGGTAACAAGTAGATGTCAGGGTTAACAATCTCCATAACTAAGCTCAGATCAGAGAGGAGATCAAGAAACATTTGGCCCCAACAAGACTGAAGTTATTCTCCTAAATGTTTACTGACATGGGAGAACCCATTTCCATAACGACAGGTGCCAAAAAAACACATCACCTACTATCTGATCTGCTGTCCAGAGTCAGAACACAACAAAATCGAACATATAGAATAGTAGAACAATCATGTGTACAACGATCTTGAATGAATCCTACCTGATGTTGGGTGAGTGAATGCTGTGGGTGCTGCTGATGTGAGCTCTGACCTGCTGTCAGTGTCTCCTCCCCACCTCCCTGGACAGTGTTTAATACCTCTACAGAGTAGCTGATTCATGCTACCAGAAGATAAGGGTCTTTTCATAACATCATTTGCATCATGAGTAAAGAGCATCTTTGTGTGATGATGTTCACAGGGGAATTTATGTTCATGATATTTTGCTTGAAAAGGCATGAAACGGTACAAGTAAGTAAATGAATGCAAATTCACCCACATTCATTACAAACACAAACACACACATGTACACAAGAGCAAGTACATGAATCCAGTACACATGCAAATGCTACCACAGGCATGTAAGGACTAGCACCGGCATTAACAGCTCTAAATCTAAATCCAACATTTTAAAATGAAACATTAGATTCTGCTACAAAAGGTGACTTTTGTTAGAGGATCAATCAATCAGTCAATCAAACTTTATTCAGCAAGCGCATTTCATACCAGAAGGCAACACAACGCACAAGGATGTAGTAGAATAGACTGTGCAGTATGTTTACAAGACGGCTTCAAGGTCCAGCTGAGTAATCTGTCAGCCTGGTTAATGTCACTTCATTAAAAAATACATCCACAAATGACAGATATGAAGTCTGTCATGGAAAGTATAATTTTAGTATCTTTTCTACAATACTGCTAGTATTGAAAGTCTGCAAAGATGTCAGGAAAAGGTGTCAGTGGAAATAGCAACAACCTAAGTTTAGGTATAACCCCTAGACTGAGAGTGATGATGTGTTTCAGAGTTAGAGAGGGAGTGAGTCAGAGACATAGACAGAGAGGAAGAGAGACAGAGAGACAGACAGAGAGAGAGAGAGGGAGAGAGAGAGAGAGAGAGAGAGAGACAGACAGAGAGAGAGAGACAGAGAGAGAGAGAGAGAGAGAGAGAGAGAGAGAGAGAGAGAGAGAGAGAGAGAGAGAGAGAGAGAGAGAGAGAGAGAGAGAGAGAGAGAGACAGAGAGAGAGAGAGAGAGAGAGAGAGAGAGAGAGAGAGAGAGAGAGAGAGAGAGAGAGAGAGAGAGAGAGAGAGAGAGAGAGGAGGGAAGGAGGAGCTATCACGCTGAGGCTCTCTGTCCAGTTAATATCCCAGGGGGAAGCAGCTTGGTCTGTGGATGTGATCACACATTCCCCCTGTCAAACCTCCATCTTCATCTGCTGGACAGTTTGAGTCTTTACAACGGTTGTTGCTGAAGCATCCTTTCTGGATTAAAACTAATCTTTTTATGGCTGTTTATTCTATCTCAGTGAACTTTTGACACTGCATAATATTAAACTGGGTGTGCTGTTTATTTTAGCCTAAAACGAGGGATACTTGATTGCCACAGTAAACTAAAAAAGAATGACACTTTCACAAACCATCACTTCACGCAGAATATTTATTGACAGAATTTGAAAAAGGTGTAAAACTTTCACAGGATTACGATTTTCAATTTTCAATTCTTCACAAAGAAAGTACCTAAATAAAACCTTAAAATCACTAAAATATGAAAACCCTCATATCTTAAACCCTAAAACATAAACATTAACATGTGAAATTAAGTATAAATAAAACCGAATTTGTTTTTCAGAATCAGACAAATTAGGAAATTGTAAAAATTTAAAATAGCAAAAACACCAAATAGCTGTTTGCATTCCCGTCTCCCTTCTCAATCAAGTGATTATGACAAGATGAACTGGACATACGTAGTTTGAATCCTAGTAATCTGTAAACAGAGAGAAGAGAGGAATCACTCCTACAATGTAAACCTGATCAGGTGGGGGAAGAGAGCGGGCATAAAGAGAGAGAGAGAGAGAGAGAGAGAGAGAGAGAGAGAGAGATAGAGAGAGAGAGAGAGAGAGAGAGAGAGAGAGAGAGAGAGAGAGAGAGAGAGAGAGAGAGAGAGAGACAGACAGACAGACAGACAGACAGACAGAGAGAGAGAGAGAGAGAGAGAGAGAGAGAGAGAGAGAGAGAGAGAGAGAGAGAGAGAGAGAGAGAGAGAGAGAGAGAGAGAGAGAGAGAGAGAGAGAGAGAGAGACAGACAGACAGACAGACTGATAGACAGACAGACAGACAGACAGACAGACAGACAGAGAGAGAGAGAGAGAGAGAGAGAGAGAGAGAGAGAGAGAGAGAGAGAGAGAGAGAGAGAGAGACACTCATTGAACTACGATTCATACAGTATGACTCCATAGACGACACTCATTTAAAGCTCACCATCAGGTGTCTTGGTGCAGATGAAGTTGAGCTTCTCTGTCTGGTGCATGCCCTTCCACTGCTGTGGCCCCTCCCTCGGCATGGCACCTGACTTCTTACACTCCTCCGAGCTCCCCACGTGGCCCTGGGCCCAGTTCTGGTGACACAGGGCATGTTCACTCACCCAGAACCAGACCTGCAGTGTACAGGTGTACCTCAGGCCCAGCCAGACATAGGGGGTGGTGGCTTTTCTGGCCCGACGTTGCACCCAGTGCTGGATCCTCTCAGAGTGGATGGACACCAGATCCCATCCCTGCTGTCTGCAGTGGTTCAGGGCTTCCACCCAGGTCTTGTTCTGACGCACCAGGACCAGGTCGTCTGGAGGGGGAGGTGAGGAGAGATGATTATATCTTCATCAATCTCAATACCAGAATTACTCTGCATAAATCTGTTTCTTTTTTCTGACTCAAACTTTACAAGCTGTTTTACATCATCATGCACAGTTTAGGTTATGAATGAGAATACGTTTGAGTTTCATCATCTTACCATCATAGCAGATGAACGGTTTTGTCTTGTCACATCGTTCATCATTCCATTGTCCAGTTTCATTGTACATTTCCACACACTGCTCTGTGTCTCCTCCATTAGGCTCTTGTCCTCCCCAGTTTTTGATGTGAAAGTCACTCTGGTCAGACCATTGCCACTTCACTCTACTCAGGCCAATCCAAAAGCCTGAGTTGCAATATGTTTCTTGTTCTATTGCCTCAAATATTGCATCCTCCTCCGTCTGGTTTCTCACACTGACCAGGTCTGTGTGATTCCTCCGACAGTAGCTCTGAGATTCATTCCATGTCTTATTCTCATTGGTGCAGATGTACTTCTTTGTTTTATCTGTTTGTAGATAAAGTGATCAATCCAAAATTATAAAATCCACTCTTTGAGCCTGAAATAAATCTCTCTTAGATATGGAGATGAAAATGGGTTAATACTTAAAGGAATTCAAAAGGAAGTATTCTCTGCATGGTCGAAAGACACCTGACTAAAACTATGTAGCTGAGAGGATAAACACTGTCACAGTCTGGTATGTCAGTGTGTTTCTCCCTGCAGGATTCCATCTAGTCACGAGGGAAAGGTTTGGGAACGTGTTACGGATGAGCTGTTAGTAGTTTGCACCTTGAAGGTTCCACATAGAACCATTTTTAGGTCCAGAAAAACCTTAACTACTGTTCTGTCTGTAACACTTTATATGGAGTCATGAAGACTTCATACAAGACAACACATTTTTTATTTTGGGATGTACTTGCTCTGACTGATTACTTTATTTTAATTTACTTTAATTTATATTTTAACATAACTGAAAGAGGAAGGAGAGAAACCTGACCTTGTAGATCTGTTTAGTGTCTAATGCTATTTTAAAGAGGATGACAAAGTTAAAGTAGAGTATTAATATATGATAACGTTTCTGTGCTCACCATAGCAGATGAAAGGATTTGTTTCCGAACATGAGATATTATTCCATTTCTTGTCATTCATTTTCACACAGACCTTATTTTCATCCGAATTGGAAGATTCGCCGTTAGACGTTTTGAAGTTAGTGTAGCTGTTGTTTAACATTGTATTGTTAAGGGACCAAATCCAAGAGCCGCTAGACAGCCCTATCCACGCACTGACATGTGGAAACTCTTTTAAAGGGTTGGTTACATTGTCATACAAGGTGGCCAGGTCAGTGTAGTTCTCTCTGCAGATCCTCTGTGCTTCCAACCAGGTCTTCCTCTCATTCACATACTTATAATGGAAAGAGAGACATGAGGGGAGGATGCTGAGCCCTATGGAGAACACACACAACAACACAACTGTCAATCAAACAGATCAGGGTTGTACAGCTCAAGTGTCCAATATTTTGATCTGACTTGTTAAATAAATAAATATATTTTTTAACCGTGCATGATTGATATTTTCTAGCACATGACAGCTAATTGTACCTAAAGTTAGAATGAAAAAAAAGCCAACCCCACTTGATGAAAATGCTTGTGATTTTGATTATTTCTTACAGTATTTTTTATTTAGGTCTGGTTACAAAATGACATACTATTTCAAGGGTTTATCAAGGTAATCAAAGTAACTGAACACTATTGCACAAAATAGCCCATTCACTCAGAGTGTCAGGCACACACACACACACATACACACACACACACACACACACTTACAGATATGCAGGCACACAAACACACCCACACACAGGCAGAACACACACCCACACATGTACATACCTGAGAAGACAAGCAACATGAGTACCAAAGATTTCTCCATCACTGTAAAATATAAAATCAACTAAAATATCAGATGAAAGAATACAGTGTTGATTCGGTAATAACAACTACTGTTATACAAAGACAGCTTGACTTCTAGTACATAAGGTAACAAGTAGATGTCAGGGTTAAGAATCTACATAACTAAGCACAAATCAGAGAGGAGATCAAGAAACATCTGGACCTGACAAGACCGAAGTTATTCTTCCAAACGTTTACTCTCATAGTAGAACCCATTGCCATAACAACAGGTGCCAAAATCACCTCAATCACTATCTGATCTGCTGTCCAGAGTCAGAACACAACTACAATCTGTACAAAATCGAACATATAGAATAGAAGAACAATCATGTGTACAACGATCTTGAATGAATCCTACCTGATGTTGGGTGAGTGAATGCTGTGGGTGCTGCTGATGTGAGCTCTGACCTGCTGTCAGTGTCTCCTCCCCACCTCCCTGGACAGTGTTTAATACCTCTACAGAGTAGCTGATTCATGCTCCCAGAAGATAATGTCTTTACAGAACATCATTTGCATTATGAGTAAAGAGCATCTTTGTGTGATGATGTTTACAGTGGAATGTATAAGGAATTAATTTTGCTATCTACTATCCATCAGCAGAGCATGAAAAGCACAAACAAAAATTAATAAATGCAAATCATGAGAATGCAAAGCATAAGAGATCTTGAATGACAAGAATGGTGGAACCTGTTTTGAGGCTTTATTGCTGTGACCAAGATGACAATGGGGGACATGAGGATATTTCACTGTGGGCTCGTGGAGGGCAGTTACCATAAAAGGATATACATACATTTGTACACACGCACACACAATCTCTATAGTATATCCTATATGTGTGTGTGTATGTGTGTGTGTGTGTGTGTGTGTGTGTACTAGGTTAGAGGTGTAGGAATGCACAGGGCCTTGTTGGATCTCCTCTGACACAGCACTCACACGGTCCTTTCCTGCCGTCAGTCACTCCCCAGTCTGGCCCTCTCTGTCTGATATCAGTACTACCCGTTTGTGGGACTTACATACACATGCAGGGAACAGGAAACAAAGCACAGGTGAAAACAATATGACCTCATACGACCTCAGAACAGATGAAGAAACAAAGAAACAATCAGAGACCTCTAGTGGGCAGAACAAGTCCATAACCCTGCCAGTAACATGTCTGCCTCGATGTTATGAAACATTCTTCACAAACCAATACAACTGATTTTAGCTTCAATTAAACACAAAATGAACAGAATGAAATTGAGTCATTGAATCAAAGATTTAACATCTCCCAGGGGTTATGACGGCTCTCCAAGAGCACAGTCTGTTGACACCTTCAAATCCATTACAACTTCTCTGCACCTTCTTCCACACACAAATAACCAATATAGAACAGGATGGTATAAAGGCCCATTGTACAATTTCCTGAAGGACCAACAGCTACTTTGTATTGTATTACATAGCAGGAAGGGTGTCTGTTAACACAAAGTGATTTGCATGTGATCCTAATCTTAGCACTCCTCCCCTCCTTCAGTGAAGCAGGCCTCTCCTCCTCACCACACAGCCTCCATGTTCAGGAGAGGTCAGGGAAGTCAGGGACGTCAGGACCCATCACCATCTCCCACAATGCCCTTCACCGAACACCTCCAGCATCCTTCAAAGCATTCATCCTTTAAAGCTTGAATAAGGGAACGGGTGGAAGAACGTCCTGGCTGAATAGAGAGTGAGAGACAAACAGAGACAGAGACAGAGACAGAGACAGAGACAGAGAGAGAGAGAGAGAGAGACAGAGACAGAGACAGAGAGAGAGAGAGAGAGAGAGAGAGAGAGAGAGAGAGAGAGAGAGAGAGAGAGAGAGAGAGAGAGAGAGAGAGAGAGAGAGAGAGAGAGAGAGAGAGAGAGAGAGAGAGAGAGAGAGAGAGAGAGAGAGAGAGAGAGAGAGAGAGAGCTATCACGCTGAGGCTCTCTGTCCAGTTATCTTCCCAGGGGGAAGCAGCTTGGTCTGGGGATGTGATCACACATTCCCCCTGTCAAACCTCCATCTCCATCTGCTGGACAGTTTGAGTCTTGAACGGTTGTTGCTGAAGCATCTTATCTGGTTTGAAACTGATCCTTTTTAAGGCTGTTTATTCTATGTCAGTGAACTGCTGACACGGCATAATGTTTAACTTTATGTTTGTTTATCTTTTCCTGCAATGAGGGATACTTGATTCCCACAGTAAACTAGAATACAATGACACTTTCACAAACCATCACTTCACGCAGAATATTTATTGACAGAATTTACAAAAGATGCAAAACATATTCAGTATATTACGTTTTTAAATGTTCACGTCTTCACAAAGAAACAACAAAGTGCCTAAATACAACCTTAAAATCACTAACATATGAAAAAACCCATATCTAAAACCCTAAAACATAAAAGTTACCATGTGAAAAAAGTGTAAATCAGACAAATTAGGAAATAGTAAAAAGAAAAATGGCAAAAACACCTAATTGCTGTTTGCATTCCCGTCTTCCCGTTCTTGTTTCAAGCAGGTGATTATGACAACATGAACTGGACATATTTAGTTGGAATCCTAGTAATCTGTAAACAGAGAGAAGAGAGGAATCACTCCTACAATGTAAACCTGATCAGGTGGGGGTGAGAGAAAGTGAGCGAGCATAAAGAGAGAGAGAGAGAGAGAGACTCATTGAAAGACATTTAATACAGTATAAGTGACTCCATAGATACTCATTTAAAGCTCACCATCAGGTGTCTTGGTGCAGATGAAGTTGAGCTTCTCTGTCTGGTGCATGCCCTCCCACTGCTGTGGCCCCTCCCTCGGCATGGCACCTGCCTTCTGACACTCCTCCGAGCTCCCCGTGTGGCCCTGGGCCCAGTTCTGGTGACACAGGGCATGTTCACTCACCCAGAACCAGACCTGCAGTGTACAGGTGTACCTCAGGCCCAGCCAGACATAGGGGGTGGTGGCTTCTCTGGCCTGACGTTGCACCCAGTGCTGGATCCTCTTAGAGTGGATGGACACCAGATCCCATCCCTGCTGTCTGCAGTGGTTCAGGGCTTCCCCCCAGGTCTTGTTCTCATGAACCAGGACCAGGTCGTCTGGAGGGGGAGGTGAGGAGAGATGATTACATCTTCATCAATCTCAATACCAGAATTACTCTGCATAAATCTGTTTCTTTTTTCTGACTCAAACTTTACAAGCTGTTTTACATCATCATGCACAGTTTAGGTTATGAATGAGAATACGTTTGAGTTTTGTCATCTTACCATCATAGCAGATGAACGGTTTAGTGTGGTCACATGATGCATCATCCCATCGTCCAGTTTCACCGGACATTTCCACACACTGCTCTTTGTCTCCTCCCTTTCCTCCTTCCCAGTTTTTGATGTGAAAGTCACTCTGGTCAGACCATTGCCACTTCACTCTACTCAGGCCAATCCAAAAGCCTGAGTTGCAATATGTTTCTTGTTCTATTGCCTCAAATATTGCATCCTCCTCCGTCTGGTTTCTCACACTGACCAGGTCTGTGTGATTCATCCGACAGTAGCTCTGAGATTCATTCCATGTCTTATTCTCATTGGTGCAGATGTACTTCTTTGTTTTATCTGTTTGTAGATAAAGTGATCAATCCAAAATTATAAAATCCACTCTTTGAGCCTGAAATAAATCTCTCTTAGATATGGAGATGAAAATGGGTTAATACTTAAAGGAATTCAAAAGGAAGTATTCTCTGCATGGTCGAAAGACACCTGACTAAAACTATGTAGCTGAGAGGATAAACACTGTCACAGTCTGGTATGTCAGTGTGTTTCTCCCTGCAGGATTCCATCTAGTCACGAGGGAAAGGTTTGGGAACGTGTTACGGATGAGCTGTTAGTAGTTTGCACCTTGAAGGTTCCACATAGAACCATTTTTAGGTCCAGAAAAACCTTAACTACTGTTCTGTCTGTAACACTTTATATGGAGTCATGAAGACTTCATACAAGACAACACATTTTTTATTTTGGGATGTACTTGCTCTGACTGATTACTTTATTTTAATTTACTTTAATTTATATTTTAACATAACTGAAAGAGGAAGGAGAGAAACCTGACCTTGTAGATCTGTTTAGTGTCTAATGCTATTTTAAAGAGGATGACAAAGTTAAAGTAGAGTATTAATATATGATAACGTTTCTGTGCTCACCATAGCAGATGAAAGGATTTGTTTCCGAACATGAGATATTATTCCATTTCTTGTCATTCATTTTCACACAGACCTTATTTTCATCCGAATTGGAAGATTCGCCGTTAGACGTTTTGAAGTTAGTGTAGCTGTTGTTTAACATTGTATTGTTAAGGGACCACATCCAAGAGCCGTGAGACAGCCCTATCCACGCTCTGACATGTGGAAACTCTTTTAAAGGGTTGGTTACATTGTCATACAAGGTGGCCAGGTCAGTGTAGTTCTCTCTGCAGATCCTCTGTGCTTCAGTCCAGTTCTTACTCTCATTCACATACTTATAATGGAAAGAGAGACATGAGGGGAGGATGCTGAGCCCTATGGAGAACACACACAACAACACAACTGTCAATCAAACAGATCAGTGTTTTACACCTCAAGTGTCCAATATTTTGATCTGACTTGTTAAATAAATATTTTTGTTTTTAACTGTGCATGATTGATATTTTCTAGCACATGACAGCTAATTGTAGCTACAGTTAGAATTAAAGAAAAATGATGAAAATGCTTGTGATTTGGATTATTTCTATTTCTATTCTACTGTATTTCTAAATCCAAATTTTTTTGTTTAGGTCTGGTTACAAAAGTACAAACAAGTTCTGGGGTTTATCAAGGTAATCAAAGTAACCAAACGCTAATTTACAAAATGGCCCAGGCACTCAGAGATGCAGGCACACACACACACCTACAGACAGGCACACACACACACATGCACATACCTGAGAAGACAAGCGCCATGAGTAACACATATTTCTCCATCCCTGTAAAATATTAATAAAATCTGATGAAAGAAAAAACGATGTTAAGTCAGTAATAGAGAGAGACAGTGTGACTTCTAGTACATAATGTAACAAGTAGTTGTCAGGGTTAACGATCTCCATAACTAAGCTCAAATCAGAGGAGTCCTGGCACCGACAAGACTGAAGTTATTCTTCCAAACGTTTACTCTCATGGGAGAGCCAGTTGCCATAACGACAGGTGCCAAAAACACCTCAATCACTATCTGATCTGCTGTCCAGAGTCAGAACACAACTACAATCTGTACAAAATCGAACATGTAGAACAGTAGAACAATCATGTGTACAACGATCTTGAATGAATCCTACCTGATGTTGGGTGAGTGAATGCTGTGGGTGCTGCTGATGTGAGCTCTGACCTGCTGTCAGTGTCTCCTCCCCACCTCCCTGGACAGTGTTTAATACCTCTACAGAGTAGCTGATTCATGCTCCCAGAAGATAAGGGTCTTTACAGAACATCATTTGCATTATGAGTAAAGAACATCTTTGTGTGATGCTGTTAACAGGAGAATTTATGTTCATGTTAATTTTTAAAATCTACTTGCCACCTGACAGGCATGGAAAAGTACAAGCAAGCACTAAATGAATGCAAGTTCAAACTATTCCATCATGGAGCCTGTTTTGAGGCAAAAATGCTGTAACCGGGATGGCTATGGGTTCATGTCTCTCCATCTCTCTCATTAGCACAAACAACGCTTAGTGTAGCAGTAACAGCTACATTAGCTTGTGGCCATTTTTGTTATCCACAAGCATTAACATCTCATAATCAATTTTAAAACATTAGGTTCCGCTTTAGGACACATTTCCAGCAACAAAAGGTGACTTTACTGTAAACAAAAAAAACATCCACAATTGACAGATATGAAGGAAGGAAAGTAAGATGGTGTTTCTTTTTTAACTTCACCACTCCTGCTGGTATTGAAATCTGCAAAGATGTCAGGAAAAGGTGATTTTGTTGTCAGTGGAAATAGCAGCAACCTAATTTTAGGTATAACCCCTAGACTGTGAGTCACGATGTGTGAGAGAGTTAGAGAGAGAAGAGAGAGACATAAAGAGAGAGAGAGACTGTGTATATGGGTATCTGCAGTGAAAACCTATAGTATCTTTCTCACTAGCAGTCTGCCTGCCTGCCTACCTGCATGTCTGCCTACTGGCATGTTTATGGGTCTGTCTGTCGGTCTGTCTGTCTGTCTGTCTGTCTGTCTGTCTGCCTACTTGACTCGCTTGTCTGCATTCTAACACCTTTTCACCCACACAAAATCAGATGATGTTAGAGCAGTGATGTTATGCCCCACTGTTGCCCAGTGGCAATTAGCGAGGTCTTGACCCACTGTCAACATGGGGGTTTGTACCCCCAATGCAAATGCTATTCATGCGAAGACAGACTTTGAGCAGCTTATCAGCCAACAGTACACACCAACGAGGGAACAAACATTTGCATAGCCAAACTATGTTGCATGTGTTGTGTGGAAACAGCAATGCCTTTTTAGCCTATGCATCAGATTGTAATGCTATTTGTTCTTCTACTTGTTAGGTAGATGGTATTGTTATCACTGCATGGAGACAATGTTGTACAGAGGGAGGGGAAAAAGTGAGAGAGCGAGCTAAAACTGAAGATAAATGGATTTACCGTCAAATTAGATGTGAGGTGAGATATGCTAAAGTAGACACCAGCAATGATGTAATTGATCTGCACACCCCAGTATCCATGGTGACAAGGAGCTGGTATTTGTTGTCTGTGGATGTGAGAGAGAGAGAGAGAGAGAGAGAGAGAGAGAGAGAGAGAGAGAGAGAGAGAGAGAGAGAGAGAGAGAGAGAGAGAGAGAGAGAGAGAGAGAGAGAAAGAAAGAAAGAAAGAAAGAGGGGAACATAGAAAAGGGAAGAACTGTAATCTAAAACACAAAAGTGTAAACGCCAAAAGCAGCTGGTTTTCAGTCGAAGCTTGTGAAGATGTCGACCATACCGGGATGATGCAGCATTCCAGCTCGACCTGAGCATCCATCTGATCTCATAATGACTTCTGTTAATGCAATTTCGAGTCCCCCGTCCTTGCCCGCACCACTCACTTATATGGAGTGCAGGCAGTCGGTCATTTATCTTAGTGATTCAGTGATGCCATGAATGACTGTGAGATCCCTGATGATGCATTGCCCAGGATGTCATCTCCACTTTGAGGCCCCCCTGTCCAATTATGATCCCGGGAGGAAGCACTCCGGTCTGGGTAGGTGATCACGACCCTGGGGCATCCATGGGTCCTCCGTGACTGGGACTTCATTTCGACACCACTGTAGTAAAACAAATGCAGACATTCAAAGTGAATGTGTTCATGCCTAAGTTGGCATGCTTTCGATCAGTCTGACACACAGGATTGATGGAACAGCTGTTTCACGTTATCTTAAAACTCCACGCTACGGTTTGCGCAAACGGAGAAAGTCGCTTCCTCTCCTGAGGGATTGCTCTAACCTTCACATTCAGCCTGTTAATATTCTCCCTCTATCAAAATCTCTAGGTTTCTCCAAATGTATTTGAGATAATTTATAGACTGTCTCAAATCATGAATAATGGCAAGGAAGGATTGTCTAAATGTCACAGATGGAATTCATTAGTTTACCCAACGGAGATATGACTGCTTCTGAAAAACTACTAACATAAGTGGTAAAATCAGTAATATTTGGAACTTTTTCCTCATAAAGAGCAGAGGCAGAACCCCTGACCTTTACTTTGACCTTTGACCTTTAAAAAATGTGCTCCGTCAGAAAAACAGCATATTTTGTTCATTACGCTGTAAGCGACAGAGCTGCTATGACTCAGGTACTTTACCTCATGTACCTTCTCAGTATGTCATCACTGAAAATAGTACGCTTTTGTTTCGTGTTTGACTAAGCACAAGGATACAATAGATGATGGCAAGTCCAATCAAAACGTAGCTTCAGGCAACATTTTCGATTTCGCAATTAAGTAAATGCTCTGTGTGCTTATCTGACATTTCCCCGCTTGATTCAGACGTGTCCTCCGCTTCTGGACGAACCCTCAGCTGAGGCACTGGAAGGCAGCTCAGCGTCACACTTTGTCAGAGGAGCGGTCCGTTCAAGCCGGACTGCATTTGGTACCGAGGGTCTACGTCCTCGTCGCGTGCATGTGACGCTGGCTGTGCTCTCCAGAGCACTGTCGATCCTCGAGGACTTTTCTCCTTTCTGCCGAGCCAACGTTTTCAACAGACAGCCGCCAGGGTCTTAGGACAGGCTTCTGAGGAAGGGAAAACCAGGCTCTTCGGAGGAGGGAGGCAGGGGCGGTTCTACACGGGGGCCTACGGGGGCCAGTGCCCCTGTAAAAATGTCCCCGGCCCCCCCTGTTGCCCCGCTGAGCTGACTGAATAGGAATAAAAAATACATTTTTTTAATTCATTTTTTTTGCACGGTTCTTCTAGTAGTCATCATGAAACTCGGAAGGGACATTGCAGCCTTTATTGCCCCAGTAAAAAAAGTGAGAGAAACATATTAAGGTATTGAGAGAGCCGAGGAGCTGGAAGAGCCACAGCCGTTTGTATGATTTTAAGGTTAAGCAAAATTAAAGTATTTAATGTTTACATATCTTTTGTTTCCGTTTCTTTATGTGCCAATATGATTAAACACAGACCCCCCCTTGGCCCGCCCCCCCCCCCCAGTAAAATTTGTCTAGAACTGCCTCTGGAGGGAGGGAGGGAGGGAGGGATGGACAGAAGGTTTTTCTCCAAAGCTGACTAGCTGGCGTTAGTTGTACAACTAGAGTAACTTACTGTAGATATGTACAATTACAGCAACGGCATGTTGGGTGGCAGTGCTGAGTTTTTACAGGTGAGCTCACAATGTGATAAATACAAGGATGAGTGTGTGTGAATATCCTTTATTTCATGACTAGATGTCTGAGATGTCTGTCAAATCATACTCTAATGTTCCATGATACACCAGTGGTAAATGCTAACAGGTAGCAGTATTATGTGTGTGTGTGTGTTTGTGGTGGTGGTTGTAAGGGAGGGCAAGGTAATATTGGTTTGATACAATGGAGCGGAACATAATGAAAATTGAATAGAACCATGTGGAACAAAACAAGAAAAATCACAGACTGACTGATGACACTTCCCTGGCGTTTGGACTGTGAGGACCACCCCTCACACACACACACACACACACACGCACACACACACACACACACACACACACACACACACACACACACACACACACACACACACACACACACACACACATGATCACTCATGCACTCAAACACCCACATAATGGGTAGATAATGATCTTGTGTAAATGTAATGGAATATCTTTGACTGCATCGATTTCCTGGCTGTTTGGGAGTGCAGAGGATGAGGTCTGGGTGCTGTTTGAGATAGTCTGAGGTTTTGTGTTAAAAGATGCTGTGGCCAGATGGATTGAGACAAATGCAATGGAAAGCGTCACTTCCTTTAAGAAGATGTTTGTCAGACCACAAACGACCCTTTCCCGGGATCGGGTTGCATAGTTAGTCATTAACATTCCTACTCTAATGACACGTTGCTAATGACATATTCGAGAAAAAGAGCAAGCGCCTTGCTAACTTCGGCTGCCATTGACCTTCTGCTTGTGTTTGGGCCTCCTCCCGATACTGCTCTCCCGCCTTTCCCCATCTCTTTATCTGACTCTCAGCTTCCGCACTCCCCCTGATGTTGTTTCCAGTCCACTAGCTGGTTGGTGCAGCCTCAGAGCGGAAACATATCTACCTCCGTCTCTATATCTCTCTTTTGCACCCGGTAGGGAACCATTTAGCTATGGATGCGCCCTGTTCCGAATGGAAAGAATTCAAGTGCCACATGCTTGTAGCTAGATCGTCAAATGTTATTGGTACTCATTTGGTAAACCCAGCACTACACTTCACGGTCATAAACAAAGCAAAACAACAAATGGTAATATACTTATTATCGGATTCATGTTTCATTAACACAATGACAGGGAAATGCAGATTATGGCCAAAGTAACGTAACTGTAACTTTGGAATTGGCTGGCCCAAGGCCAGAGAAAACAAGCTAATGTTAATGGTGATCTGGATTAATTATTCATGTTGATTAATCATCAGTCTGATGGAATTGTCAGGTCATCAGAAACCCATTGAGAGCTTCACACACAAACACGCTCACGGAAACATCTTACACTTTAGAAGCTGAACGTGGCTTTGTTTGGCTTTGTTTGATTGGCTTTCAGGTTTCCCACAACTGGGCTGTGATGTAGCTCAAATCAAATCAAATCAAATTTATTTGTATAGCCCTTTTTACACGCAAGCATGTCACAGAGGGCTTCACATACGCCCATAGAACTGCCCTTCAACCAACCTAAACCCTCAAGGCTTATTAGCCTATTGTGTGTCCACGGCCTGAAGGTATGGATGTTCATACCTCCATCTTTGTAAACTCGTTCAGCCTTTCTTTAAAGGTACAATGTGGAAGCAGTGACCTCCTTGGCTGGTGACCGGATCTTCACTGTAACAGCCTCTGGATGAGGAGCCACTGGTAGCCACTGCTATTTCCTATCTCCTATCTCCTATCTCCTCCCATGCAGTCATGACTCCTTGGTGGATGATAAGAGCCTTAAAAAATAATAATATAAACGGCTGGAGGAGGGAAGTATGTGCCACGTCCTCACCAAGCTGTTACTTGTTTCCGGGTTTTGTGATTCTTTCCTTTTGAAATCCGTAAATACTAGCCTTAATGAGCATCGGTTTGGAATCCATTTTTATTTTTTCAAGCAGTAGTATGAGCGTTTGACACTGCTGAAACGCTGAGCTATTCATGTTCCGATGACAGCCGTGGACCTGAGAGCTGTCAGCGATGGATCAATGAAGCAGCCGAGTGACCCTTCAGCTCTGGTGAGAAGCAGGCCCCATCGCTGTGTACCAGCACGGGGTAAAAGCACCGGGCCGTGTCCAAGGCTGGGCCCCCGGAGGAGCAGACAAGCCCCCCCCTAGATAATGGAATGATAGCTGCAACCGTGGAAGGAAATGGAAACTCGAGTGTAACAAGGTTAGAAACGTGATGGGAGCGATGGGGATTGGGAGTGATTCTGCTTCACTGTGTTGGTTGTATGTTGCATTGAGGTCTCCTAATTGCTTTTACCCATTTAACCATCGATGAGATAAGCAGAAGGACTTACCTCACAACTCACAATTCCATATATATATTTTTTTTTACTAGATTCCCGCTTTAGCAATCGGTGTGTCTCTAGAAAAAACGTTCCGTCTTTGACACGTCGAAAATGTTTATTTTGAAAACATGGTGGTTGCAGGGAGACCAGGCCTTCAGGGCCCACACAATGCTCACTGATTTGTCGGTAACTCGGTTGGCTTGAACCTTTTACTGACAAACTCACATCGCAATCACTGCATTTACTGTACATTGCCCCCAGCTCATAAGATACACACACTTTAGTATCATGCCTTTTTAAGGTTGCATGTAAGAAATGACAAAATAAAGACCGCAGTGACCCTTTAAATGAAGGTTTACTCGAAGAAGTCTAAACGTCCCGCTGGGTCCAGCGTCACAGGTTAACGTGACGGAGGAACAACACAACGCAGAGAAAGAAGGCAGACATCAATCTCTGGCAGGGGAGAAGAAAACCAAACCTGATCGAGGCCAAGATTGAGGCAGACATATGGCACAGCAGGACACCCTCTCTTCATTCTCTGTTCTCCCTCCCCCTCTCTCTGTTAGCTCTCCTCAGCTGGGTCACAGTCCCCATCTCTCTCTCTCTGAGGACAGTCCCCATGTCTCTCTTTCTGAGGACAGTCCCCATGTCTCTCTCTCTCTGAGGACAGTCCCCATGTCTCTCTTTCTGAGGACAGTCCCCATGTCTCTCTTTCTGAGGACAGTCCCCATGTCTCTCTTTCTGAGGACAGTCCCCATGTCTCTCTCTCTCTGAGGACAGTCCCCATGTCTCTCTTTCTGAGGACAGTCCCCATGTCTCTCTTTCTGAGGACAGTCCCCATGTCTCTCTCTCTCTGAGGACAGTCCCCATGTCTCTCTCTCTGAGGACAGTCCCCATGTATCTCTCTCTGAGGACAGTCCCCATCTCTCTCTCTCTGAGGACAGTCCCCATGTCTCTCTTTCTGAGGACAGTCCCCATGTCTCTCTCTCTCTGAGGACAGTCCCCATGTCTCTCTTTCTGAGGACAGTCCCCATGTCTCTCTTTCTGAGGACAGTCCCCATGTCTCTCTTTCTGAGGACAGTCCCCATGTCTCTCTCTCTCTGAGGACAGTCCCCATGTCTCTCTTTCTGAGGACAGTCCCCATGTCTCTCTCTCTCTGAGGACAGTCCCCATGTCTCTCTCTCTGAGGACAGTCCCCATGTATCTCTCTCTGAGGACAGTCCCCATATCTCTCTCTCTGAGGACAGTCCCCATGTCTCTCTCTCTCTCTCTCTCTCTCTCTCTCTCTCTCTCTCTCTCTCTCTCTCTCTCTCTCTCTCTCTCTCTCTCTCTCTCTCTCTCTCTCTGAGGACAGGTTGCCGGGGCGTGTTTGTCTTGTGTTGTGCTTTATTCATGTAGAACAGTCGTCATCGACCTCACTCAAGTGTCGTCTCTCACACGATCGCTGTCTTCCCCCCGACCCTATTCTCTCCCTTCTATCTCTCCCTCTCTTCCTCGAAGGCCAGTCCCATTAACCTGCAGGTAATGGGAGCTTAGGCAATCTTCCTACAATATTTTTCCTGTACACGACTGACCCGCCTCCTCACTCCAATCGACACACCCTTCAAGCAAATACATGAATTCCATCAAAACAATTTACCGCAGAATGAAAACAGTGCACCTTGCAGTTGTCCTCCTAAAAGGTTTACCCTAATATGAAAATACTGCACTGTCCATGCCAACTCCAAATAAATAAATAAAGGAGAGGTTGTTTAGGTTAGGCAAATCTTCATTTTGCATGACTGACTGCTACTCATACTTACATCCACTGGAGTTACCACAGCAGAATGAGCTGGTACTGTGTGACTGTGGCATGGTGTAAATGACCACATTGTTGGATGGACAATGTCTAGTAGCAAAGCATGTGTTTTCTTTCATCGTAAAAGACCAAGCATTCGCTCAGTAGACAGCACCCTCATTTTCAATTAGGCCTCTCTTAGTCTGTCCTCCATTCAAGCCGTCCTGTGATGATGATGAACCGCGACCGCAATTGACCTTCTCACGACAAGAATACTTGTATCGAGGCTAGAGCTTAGCCTCGAACATGCGTCGAAGAAAGACCTTCAAGGCTTGCCGTGACATGTTCTGTTACTGGCTCTTGTTGTCAGGTGACCTTTTTCCGCTTACCCGAGCAGGGACGCGACAGAACAGCAATAACTGGTTCCCACGGAAACTGTGACAGCTGAAACCAAAAGCCATAGCCTAAATATAACACGAGTACATTGGGTAGGAGAACATGAAAGACTGGACTGTGCACTCCGAGCTGTAAAAAGGACCACACAAATCCACGTTGATTGAGTATGGATCGATGAAGTTAGATTGAGGACTGGTCATGTGTGGCTTAATATTCATTTAACCTTTATTTATGAAGGCTAAGTGAAGTCACACTGAATCTCGTTCTTCCTTGTTTACACAGAATTAAAGGGGACTCAAAAAACAACACACATTCAGAACAAAGGGACACACTTCTACATTTCAATTTTTTTATGTCATAAAGTTACACATTATGTATTGGTTCACCGAGAAGGGCTGGTACATAAAGGGGAGTCAGGTGGCTGAGCGGTTAGGGAATCGGGCTAGTAATCAGAAGGTTCCCGGATCGATTCCTGTCCGTGCCAAATGAAGTTGTGTCCTTGCCAAGGTACTTCACCCTACTTGCCTCGGGGGGAATGTCCCTGTACGTAAGTTGCTCTGGATAAGAGCGTCTGCTAAATGACTAAATGTAAATAAAATATGCTTAAGAAAATCTCTGTTGGTTTCTTATATGACATGGAGAGAATACTGTACATACGGTATACAAACAAAAAAGTTGGATTGTAGTTGACAACGTTCTGATTTCCGCCATGTTCTAGGCTTCTACCACAACGATGTTCTCACAGATTGTTAACGAGGTTCTCCTCCCTAGCATAATTGCATTTTCAAAATGTTACTTAGTTTTTTCTCTCTCTCTGAATTTAATTACACAGCAACTGCAGCTGCCTCCTTGGGCAAGGCAGGAATTAGTGCTCCTTTGCTCTGCTTACTTATTTTGATCAGAGCAGTTGGGTAGAGAAGAAATCATCTGTTGTTGTGTTTCGGCAATTTCCGTACAATGCAGTGCTCACTATAAGAGGCCTGCACTTGCACGCTGGGTGTGTTTACAGCCAAGCCTTTAGGAGCTATGGCAACGTCTCATTCCGCCGGTCTCCGTTTTGTCTTTCTGGTTCTAACTGTGTTTGTTTTCGTCATGGCCTTCTAATATGTTGTTTGTTAAATGAACCCAACTGTTGCAGACATACTGTGTGCTGTATGTGATCCTGTTTTCCCCCGGCTTCTTCTCCCCCGCTCTCAGACGACCGGTCTGTTTGTGTGTGACAAAACATGAGTCTCCGGCTGATTGGGGGTCAGATAGCTGAGCGGTTAGGGAGTCGGGCTATTAATCAGAAGGTTGTTGGTTCGATTCCCCGCCGTACCAAATTACGTTGTGTCCTTGGGCAAGGCATTTCACCCTACTTGCCTCGGGGAGAACTTCCCTGTACTTACTGTAAGTCGCTCTGGATAAGAGCGTCTGCTAAATGACTAAATGTAAATGTAAAATGATTGGGATCTGCACATGCTGCAACAGGAAGTGCCTGGAACACATACAGCTTCCTGCCCCCCCCTGCCCCTGATGGTAGGAGTTGGTAATAAATGCTTGATTGAGTTGACACCAAATCTGGGCCAAGATGCCACAGAATGTCACTTTAATTCATCAATAAAACCTCTCAACAGTAATCTCCTTGCAGGATATTTGTTTCCTCTGGTATCTTGATGGCGGCCCACAGCGAGGGGTTGTGCAAACTCCACCAGTCGAACATCACCGCAAGCCAGAGGCCTGGACATCCTATCAGATGCGAATGCAATCAACAGCATTTTAATCTAATCCCATCGGATTCCCCATGGTGGAGAGGAGGAAGACGAGAGCGTGGTGTCTCTCTGCTTTTTGGTCGTTTCCTCTTGTGTGTGATATGATGCCCACCCCCCCCTCACCCCCAACCCCTACCCAGGTTCCTCGGCCTCCACAGGGGGGTCGATAGGTATAATTACTACAGGGCTCCCAGTGTGTGTCAGATCAGGCGGGGCAGACATGGTGTGGGGGGGGGGGTCCTTCAGGCAGAATCCTCACTGTGTGTGTGTGGCGGTTGTGGCGGTGGTGGGTGTGTAAATGCAGAACACTGCTGGCTGACTGGAGCAATAACAATCACAGCCGGCGTTTCCCGCCCTGAAGCTCAGATCTCAGCGAGGAGGGGATTGATCGAGACACTTGGATTGTCTTCCCGGGGCAACTGGATGGAGGAAAAGCGGACCAACAGGCAACAAAAATATTCACCCACGGCAAAACACAGAAAAAGAAACGGTGGTATTCCACTGAATAGCTTGCAGACTAGAAAAAGCCTCTCACCCTTAAATGACAAAACGTCATATAGGGTTTGGGCGTCTGTGAAGGGAATGCTCTCAACACCTCTGAGTGGACACCAGAAAAGTCTCACTATCACACATACAAGCCCTACTCTGATAGCAACTACACTTCAGTGTGAACCAGCATTGGACCTCTTTCCTAAAGGGAAAGTGGATGACAGTGGATCCACTGGCACAAGGGGAAACAAAAGGATGTTTTTGTATGTTTTAAGTGCCCCTTTAATGAGTGTGCACGCCTCTGTCCCATTGTCAAAGTGAAAGTAGAGACCTTTGCTTGAACCGTGCCTCAGACACTTCCTAATGAGCTATCAAACACGACCAGGACATAATGATCTCATCCCCACTAGAGTGGATGCACACATAAGCACCCCCCCCCCCCCTCACGCACACCCACACAATCATGGGGCAAATGTAGTTTCCACTCGTAAACACGCATCCACAACACACATCCACCCGACCTGTCAACACCTTCACACATTGTCACATCTATTTCAACGTTGGCGTGGTTCCAGGGCATTGTTCGGGGACTGCATGCCCGGGAAAAGAGCTCCTCTGCTGGGCAGCATCGTTCCGCCCCCCCCCCCCCCCCCCCCCCCCCCCCCGATGGAGGGGTCAATCTAGGGCGACACCTGGTTCTCCAGCTAGTCCCTGCAGGCCAGACACCAGCACATCATTCTACTGAGCAGAACCTCTGTCATCACACACACCCTCACCAAGCTGTCTTTCTAGGGAACTGTAGCCTTGGCAACAAGAGGCGTTGCCAGACCTAACAGTTATTTTCCCCCCTTTTTTTCTCTCTCACTCGTTCCCTCCCTCCCTCTCTCCTCTCTCTCTCTCTCTCTCTCTCTCTCTCTCTCTCTCTCTCTCTCTCTCTCTCTCTCTCTCTCTCTCTCTCTCTCTCTCTCTCTCTCTCTCTCTCATGCTGTCTTTTCTGACATTGTATGACAGCTTTACAGCTCCAAGAGGTAAAGCCTGTCTGTAACCTTGATTTCCATCCCTTTTCTTTCATCTGCTCTCGCGCATCCCCTCTCTGTACATATTTGTACACTGGTCTCAACGCCTCTCCCTTGACCCTCCTAATGTGTGACTGACACTCTTTACATATTGGTTTTCACAATGACTTCAATTCCCAGAATGGAGATTTTCTCTCACCAGCGTTCACCTCGGTTTTGAACTTATCCTTCAAGACCCGGAGGGAGACGATTACAGGCCTGGGGTCTCCAGGCAACATTCTGCCCAGTAGGGGGGGGGGGGGGGGGGGGCGGAGGAATTGAATTGTGGGGGATGTGTCATGGAGGTGGGATGAGGCTAGGACATCAGACTGACGTCACAGGGAGAAAGAAACATCACTGATGTCTTAGCAGAGTCTCTGTCGACAGACCAATATGTTTACTGATGTGTAGTTGCTAGTATGTTCTATCTTGTCTGTATCAACAGTGTAGGAACAATTCTTTAGATATTTTTAACTTATGACTAATCTCCCTAATATTACGGTGTGTCCTTATTAAAAAGCACAACAAAGTTTCCCTGCAATTCGTGATTCTCTGATACGAAATATCAAGATGAGTCATTCGGTACGAGGAAATAAACATGGATATGTCTACCCGGGTGGAATTGGTTCATCTCACTTCTCAACAGAAATACCGCCCACCCACGCTATTGTACTACCACCTTTTTTTGTGGCGTAGCCGGTGAAAGCAGATGTTTTTGGAGGTGGTCACGGATGTTTGGAAGCCAGGGGATGTGGCGAGAAGCCCAGTGAATTTTGATCGGATCATTTTGCAATTGACATGGTTACTAAACAATCTCTATGGTTCACGGAACTTGAAATACATGAAAACAATAGTTTTGTAAACACAAATATTTTATTAATGAATTCCAGTGATTACTTAACAAGCTATGTCAATCAAGCGGCAACCCTTGGCTCTTTGCAATGTTATTGCAGTTTCACTCAATATTAAAGTAAGAATTCATTTCTATGTTGATTCTGTGACAAACGGGAATTTGTCACACATCTGACTGGAGTACGGGCACTGCAGCAGCCTCTGCCTGTCTGCAGTCTCTGCCTGTCTGCTTCTCTGCCTGTCTGCAGTCTCTGCCTGTCTGCAGTCTCTGTCTGTCTGCTTCTCAGCCTGTCTGCAGTATCTGCCTGTCTGCTTCTCTGCCTGTCTGCAGTCTCTGCCTGTCTGCAGCCTCTGCCTGTCTGCTTCTCTGCCTGTCTGCTTCTCTGCCTGTCTGCAGTCTCTGCCTGTCTGCTTCTCTGCCTGTCTTCAGTCTCTGCCTGTCTGCTTCTCTACCTGTCTGCAGTCTCTGCCTGACTGCAGTCTCTGCCTGTCTGCTTCTCTGCCTGTCTGCTTCTCTACCTGTCTGCAGTCTCTACCTGTCTGCAGTCTCTACCTGTCTGCAGTCTCTGCCTGTCTGCTTCTCTACCTGTCTGCTTCTCTGCCTGTCTGCTTCTCCACCTATCTACAGAGGAGGACAGAGAGGGATCAATTCTAATTATCCAGACTCGCAGTAGGAGATTGGCTGCAATTTCCAACGACTTAGACTGACCTTAAAGAACAGCAGGAGCCTCGGGGGCAGAATACAATGTAACACCCACCGATGACAACAGTCAGAGAGAGGGGTATTATCTGTCGACAACAGAATCATTCCTCACTGTGAGAGGACTAATTTGCCAATGCCACAAGTGCAACACGCATCGTTCCAAAACTTAATGTCAAATCAAATCAGTTTCTTGCATAGCCCTTCTTATTAAATAAGTAAATGTTCCAGAGCTTTACAAATGGTTATAAAACTGCCCCCAAACCAAACTAAAATCCTCACAGAAGACAAGGCTTAACTCCTAGGAACCCCCAGAGACAGGAAATGGAGGAAACCTTGGGAGGGGCAGTTCAGTGAGGAATCCCTTCCTCCAGAGATGGTTGATTAAGCAGAGAGGTGCAGACGATAGGCTGAACATAAATGCAGTGAGACTAGACATGAAAGTAAAAGAAAAGTGAAGGGATGATGAAAAACAGATATCCAGAATGTTAAATCAGGAGAACATCTGCAGCTTTCCGTATTGGTCTGCAATGCACACTGGAGTTTGTGATGCTGGTGGAGGGAGTGTGAGAGGAGGAACTTGAGTCTCTTTCTCATGACCGGGTGGGGAGGGGAGGGGGTTGAAAGGAAGGTGAGCAGAAGTGCCGTGTTTTTTCTAAAGATATAGCTGCAACTGAAATTGGGGAGGTGAGTACTGGCTGA
The DNA here is from genome assembly GCF_054491055.1 of Hypomesus nipponensis. Lineage (NCBI taxonomy): Eukaryota > Metazoa > Chordata > Actinopteri > Osmeriformes > Osmeridae > Hypomesus > Hypomesus nipponensis. The sequence continues at coordinate 8,446,451 of NC_140380.1, read as the reverse complement.
AGTCTCTTCAGAGAAAAAACGGATGTGGCTGTCGAGGCAATGGGCCTGACTTGGATTAACCTGAGGCTGTGAGATTGTGTGTGTGTGTGTGTGTGCATGAGGGGAGGAGAGAGTGCGACTGTCAACGGCCGAGTATTCAGAGATTTGACAAGTCCCCTATCTTCTGTGTGTGAGAACTGAAACGGTTGCAGAATTAATTCTGTTTGATTACTCCTTTTCGAACAGACAGGGTGAATATTGGAGCAATCAGCAATTAAATTGATTACCAAGGGAACACAGACGGCCAAATATAAATAAAACTGCTGCGGATTAATCAACTACATCAATACCTGACCAGTCAACTGACCAATCAAAATTCATGAAAAATAATAGTTTATGGCTAATTGGAATTTGGGGGTCGAAAATGGACTTGGAAGAATAGCAGAAGTGTCACAGAATGTCTGTTTTTTGCGCTGTGTACAACTTATTTGTTATTTGTTGTTCTGTATCTAATTAAAGGAACCACATTCTCTTCCACTCCAGAACCCAAAGGCGCTGTATGTAGTTTAACAGCTGATTGCCATTCCCCCTAAAAGCCCATGTATGGCAGAAAAACCTTCCTTCGGGGGATTCTTTTTGGCAACGTTTTTCTAATATGTCAGTCATACAGACCAGAGGAGCAGACCTTTATACAGTGAAAGCTATTTTAGTTTTTGGATTACTGGTTGGTGTCAAGCCATACAAGGTATGTGTATAGCTCAGAGGTAGGGCCTTGACAGGAGTTAAGAGTTCCACAAATCCACCTTACCCCCCCCCCCCCCCCCCCACACCACCACCACCACCCCACGTGTACGTCATTGAGATTAAACTCTCTTGTAACGAACACATTACAAGGTCTGTGACTCACATAGTTTGCGATATGTGTTATGGATTTCCTTGGGGAGGTATTGGGCAAGTTACCAGTTCCAGATTAGATTACCTTGAAGGCAGGGATCTGTATGTTTAATTATATGGAAAATGGTTTGTGCCAATTTCTGTGGGAACACATTCGGAGTAGGGAGATCAAGAGAGGGTTGCTAGTGTCATGCTTGTGTGTGTGTGTGTGTGTGTGGCTGCCCTTGCGTTTCTGTCTGTTTGACTACCAGTTGGTTGTTAAAATAGAGTGGGTGGCAAACACGACTGCATCAAATTTAGGTTATAGATGCTACAAGACAAGGACCTGTCCGTGTGTGCGCGTGCGCGTGCGTCTGTGTCTGTCTGTGGCAGAAAGCCCCATTAGTTTTTCTGCGCATTTCATCAAGTGCTACTCAGCAGAGGTAAGAAAAGAGGAGGGAAGAGACGGAAATATCCAGCCTTCCGCCTCTGCAGCAATGTCACCCCCTCCCCCGTCTGCCTTTCTAACTCCTTCATCTCTGCGAGCTTTGGACAGGGAAAAGAAAACGAAATGAAGAAAGAGAAATTGACAAATAAAGATATGGACAGACAGGAAGAGAGAGAGAAAGAGAGAGAGAGAGAGAGAGAGAGACTGTGGAAGAGAGAGACTGTTAGCGTTGATGATTAATGACTTCGCTTTGAATCTCATTTAATAGCTTTATGATTAAACATTTCGAGGTGAAGTGCACCTACCTGTTCCTTGTAAATCAATTTAGAGGTGATTACGTAATTATCTGACAACAACATCATTATTAATCACTGTGCAAGGTCCATCTAGTCGATGTCACAAGCGCAACATTTAAGACTGTCTAAATGTCTAAATTATGGACACCCATAGGCTAATCAAATTCATTTGATTCCGGTTTGCATGAGTGGCCAATACAAACATAAAAATACTTCCTTTGAGTAATGTAGCCTTGTACATCCTCTTGACTCACAAATAACTTCACTGTGTCCTTTTTCGAATGGATGACTGCTTATCTTTTGCTTGTTCAGCCTGAAAACGTGTGTGAAGCCTGTGTTTGTGCGCGTATTTTAATGCGCACGACGTTTTTGCAGTGCTTCTCGGCACCGCACAAGAGCGCATGAGAGTGGTGCTTCATTCTTTATGACAAGTGGTGCTCCTCTTCCCTCTCATCTCCCCAACAGGTGGACTGGCTTGGACGAAGAAAAGACGGACTTATCTTTATTGACCACCCTATATGCTACTACGCGTTCCTTTCCCGCTGCAACCTCTCCGCATTATCACTGACAACAGCTCAAGAGTCAACCTTTTAATTGCCGTCATACGTAGTTTTGGAATGCCTTCTGCTTCTACCAAATGATGAAGACGTAGACAGCTCCTCATAATTGAGTTTCCGTCTGATAAAGTCAGTTAGGGCATTCGGTGTATTTACAAACTGACATCAAATTATGTGAGCTGCTCCTTCTGAACATCACGTTTTGGATTTCCACGCTATTTGTACATATAGACTAAACGTACATGTGAGAAAAATTAGCGGTTTCCCCCCAGTGTTTTCAATGTTTTTACTCGACATTTACTTCGAATAGCCTACTTTTGGAGAATCTGTTGAGTTCTCCTCGCGCCGATATTTTGAGGATATTCCAACCGTCTTTAATGTCAATGTTGCCAATTTGCAACAGACAAATCAACAATCACAAGGTTTGTAATCAATTTCCTACATGATTCTGTGAATTGTTTACATATTCTGTGAGCCTGAAATGTTTGTTTGCCAGGGCAATTAACTTGACATCGGCTTAAAAGAAAACATGATTAGCCTACTTTAAAACACGAATTTTGGCATCTTTTGCCATCACTTGTTCTGAATTAAATATAGCCTAAATAGGATATTAATAAGTTTTTCCAGTCAAATCCTCCCGCAGTCCTACAGGTTATAGCCTACATTTAGGAGTAAATGCAAGGGTTGAGCCCTGTAACCGGGTTGTTGGCTCCAAAATCTCGCTCTCCCTACCTAGTGTGCTCCAGGTGTCAGTTCTCATGTGTGCCATCTATGACCTATTCCATGACTTCACTGGTTTTAAAGTTAGTCAATAGTCGCGGCGGAGACTGTTCAAATGCAAACATGAATGCTGCTCAGTAGGTTATAGGGTGGTATTATGCATGTTAGTTAATTGGCATGATATTCTCCAGTGGATCCGAGCACATAGTCGAGGTATTGAGTTACAAGGGTGGGCTGTGCCTCAGATTACGTCAAATTATCCCACAAGGAAATTGATCCTAATAGGCGTGTTATGATCCTTTTAGCCTATTCAAAAACCCACTTTCTATGTACTTGTTTCCTGTCTGTATCCACCTCCCCCCACAGCCTGAGTAAGATGGCCTAGGGCGGCGGCGGCGGCGGCGGCGGCAACAGTAACTGAGCAGAAGGAAGGCAGAGGGAACCATGTCTCAGCTGTACTACCGGCGGACCGACAGCTCCACGTACCGCGACCGCATCCCGCTGAGGATCGTGCGGTCCGAGTCGGAGCTGTCTCCGCTGGAGAAGACCTACCTGGGAGCGGTGGAGAAGGGGGACTACAGCAGCGTCAAGCAGGCTCTGGAGGTAAAGGGGACGGGTGCATGGGGCTGAATGAGTGGGAGGGATGGATGCATGAAAGGATGAACGGACTGATGAGGATGGAGTTGATGGATGAGTTGGATTCTTTGGCGCTGTGTGGCCCCCAACATCCCCCTGGGGGGTACAGGGGCGTGGAGGGACGGGTTGGGCGAAAATCTGGGGCCACAGGATGGATCCACGATCGGCTCGATGGACAGGATGGCAGAATGGATAGACGGATCATGGAGGCGATGGCTGAAATAGGATTCAAATGGAATCGCTGCACTCTCAGACCAGCGCCGGTTGGGCGTGCGATCCATAAGGAGAGAGCCGGGACGAAGGGATGGAAAAACAGACGGGACGCCCGCGACGGCGGCGGCGGCATCGCCTCGGGGGGGCGTAGACGACGCGACGGTGAGTTGACGGTGACGCGTTCACTAATCCCCCCCCAACCCCGCTGTCCTCTGGCTTGTTGAAGGAGGCCGAGATCTACTTCAAGATCAACATCAACTGCATCGACCCGCTGGGGCGCACGGCCCTGCTGATCGCCATCGAGAACGAGAACCTGGAGATCATCGAGCTGCTGCTGGGCTTCAACGTGTACGTGGGCGACGCCCTGCTGCACGCCATCCGCAAGGAGGTGGTGGGCGCCGTGGAACTGCTGCTCAACCACAAGAAGCCCAGCGGCGGGATGCAGGTAAGGGGGGCGGGGCGTCAGGGGGCGGGGGGGAGGGGGTGGGGGGCGGGGGGTGGGACGGGAGGTCAGAGTGGAGGGTTACATTTACACTTAGTCATTTATCAGACGCTCTTATCCAGAGCGACTCACAGTAAGTACAGGGACGTTCTCCCCGAGGCAAGTAGGGTAAAATGCCTTGCCAAGGACACAACGTCATTTGGCACGGTTGAGAATCGAACCGGCAACCTTCTGATGAATAGCCCGATTCCTTAACCGCTCAGCCATCTGAGCCCCCGGGGTAGTTTTGGGATGGTCGCCGTGTCGGATCATCCTGAGACCAGAGTTGGATCACTGGCGGGGATTTTCTAGAAGGCTCCGTCCGGGTGTGTGTGTCAGCAGTGACAAGCCCTGAGACGAAATACCAGCCACCTGTATTTGAGAATTGACATCAACAGTTTTCTTCATTTAGCGGATACTTTTATCCAAAGAAACATGCAAATAATAAGAATCTAATTCAACAGAATTTCAGTGGTTAGAGCCAAGGAACAGTCAGCAGTTGACCAAAAAGATCAATAACAACACAATCACAGGATTATGCCATTCTCATAGCACAGCAGAATCGCTTTCTTTCTTTCCGGCCGTGTAACTAGCGAAGCCGGCCGGTTGTTTTTTGGAAGGCAGTCACAAGCGGGGATGGATTAACCAACGGGCCTACCGGGTCCAGGCCCAGGGGCCCATGAGCCCAGAGCCTCTGCATTCCCATATCGTCGCTGTTAGTAACTTGGTATGTACTAGTGTATTGATATGATGATATGCGCCGTAGCCGGTATATGCTAGGCTTAAGTCATTGATGTCTTAAACAGGGCCCCAAAAGTCTTACTGATTAAACAAAAAAGATAGCCTTAACATTCACTTTGAAGATGTCACAAGAAAGAAACCATCATGACACGTTTCAAGTGAGTGTTTATCCCCTCAGTTTATCTATAGGACTTTAGAGGGGCTGAGTACTCCATGCAATATGGGCCCTTCTACTTTGTAGGGAGAAATCCAAAAGCAAGTGCAAAACAATAGCATTAGAGCTGTGTCTGAGCACCCCTAACACACACTATTTATTGACGATATAATACTGTTAAGCCTAAGATGGTCATTTTTCAAGAAAGAGAGACGGTTTCGTGGGCAACAAATGTACACTATGGTTACAACTATGAAATATTTTTGGAATATCAACGTTGTTTATTTTGTTGATTACTCGAGAACTTTTGCATTTTTAAACAACAATATCAATATTATTCCAGATATTTTTTGTTTGTTGCAAAAACATTTTTTGGGGCGGTGTGTGTGTGTGTGGGGGGCCTTGACATATCCAGGCCCAGGGGCCCGTGGTTTCTTAATCCGTCCATAGTCACACGGGTTAGCTTCGAGCTGACATTACTCCAAGCGACGCAGCAACAAGTGTCACACCTGCAGGACAACCCTGGCAGACGGTGCTTGTAGGGATTAACCCGTCTCACGCCACTGTTTGTAGCGCACGAGATCTGAGACCAGATTTCCATTCACTGGCAGGTGGAACCTTTGTTTGGTGTGAGAACACAACATTGGGTTCCTCTTTCTGGCCCGACTGAGTTCCTCTAAGGGTTTAATGAATTCACAATTCATGCAGTCCAGTCATACAATATGCAAATGAGGCGATGGCTCATTCCCTCCGGAGGTGATGAGGCTAGCCAGTCTGCTTGTCTGGGGACAGGTGTTTGTTCCAGTTGCTGCTGTCTCTCTCTCCCTCTCGCTCTGATGCACACACGAACGCACACTACTCACATGGGCACACGCAGGCAGGCGCACGCACGCACACGTGCCATCGTATGTCATTCACACGCACACGCACGTCTGCGCAGGGACGGTCGCGCGCCCCTGCTCATGCTTTGTGAGATCTTCAGAAAGAGCCTTTGGTAAATGGGGAGGAAGGGAACAGTGAGTCATTTGGGAACGTTATTCTTCCTCGGATGATAAGTGAGTCGTGCTTTTGTGCGGTCCTGATTACGGCTCCGGCCTCGACTGGCCACCCACAGCGAGAGAGAGAGAGGGAGTGGGAGAGGGGGAGGGGGGGAGAGAGAGGGGGGCAGAGAGACTATAGCACAAAGAGAAGAGCAAATAGGGTTGTTTTAACAGGTTAGATGCTAGGAAGGCAGCCTGATGCGGGGAGCTAGTTTGCCCGCGCCCCCACAAAGACTTCTCAACAGCCACACATTTTCTCTTCACCTTGTTGACCCAGTGGACCGAACTGGGCCCCCCCAGGCCACAGGGTCCCCGGGCGCTAAAGAGATCACAGAGATGGTGGACCCTTTGTTTCGCAGAGGGACACTGCTCATCTGTTAAAGTAAAAGGCTGTCTGGGAAAAACACATCTCATCTATCACTCCTGTTTGGCCCTGAGATAATGTATTAGTTGAGAGATTCATTTAGGGGACCTACTTGGTATTGCGTCTATCGGTCTTGTTTTCCTGCAGGCTGCTTCTGGGTCGTTTCCAGAACAGTCTTTAAAGGTTTCCTGGCTCCCGTTATCAGTCCAGAGGCGAATGAAACCAGATGGGTTCTATTTGTGGATCTCTGAAGTGTTTTATTTTATTTTACTCCAACCCTGGGGAGGACTAACCTGTTTCATTCCATAAACCAGCTCATTACTGGAGCTGTTATGTGCTAAGTTTGGATCGGATCCCAAATCTACTAGACTGTAGATCTTCAGGGACATGGTCGGAGAACACGATACAGCGCCACAGTAGAGGGAACTTGTAGCACTCGTTTCTTTACAGAACAGATACAGAACCTAGCACCCTGTGTGGCTTTGAATGATCCTTTGATACGATACAAAACACAACACCATTCAGGCCCTGACACAGCAGAGGCTACAGGAGTGTGTCTCTATGAGTAACACAATGAATAAACATTACATGGGCGAGTGGGCCCAAATTTCATTTCTCCTCTTTTGCCGCGGCACGCCGCGTGTCTTCAATCATGCTCTCCTCTGCGTCCGTGCCTGTGCAAGAGCGGCGGCACTGGCGTTTTGATGTGCCCTCCCTCCCTCCCTCCCTCCCACACCCACGCCGGAACGCGCCTGATTAGAGGACGCACCTGAACGCGGAGACCGTTACGCGCTCTAGTCGAGATGAGACGGGTGGAGGGGGGGGGGGGGGATCAGCGACGTTGTGCCTCCGTGGGTGGAACGTCTGTGGAAAAGTGTTGTGATTATAACGAGCCGAAGGGAAAATCGTATGGTGTGCGTTTGATTATGCTGTCCTTAAGGGCCTTTGGAGTGTGATTCAGTGGGTCCAGTTGACACTGGGGTCAAATCAAGCTCGCTCAACTCTCTTTTTGTTGTGTTTTCATCGTCGCGTCGTAGCGACTGATGCCGGTTGTCATGTGGTTTGCCGTGCAACGTCAGAACACCGCAGTGTAAAATACACGGTACACAAGATGGTTGTGTTGACACCGAAAAAAAAGAAGACAATCATTTGAATATCCTTTCCTCTTTAGTTTTTTTTTTTCTGGTACAAGTTTCGAACTAAGCTCTTAATCTCTGTTGCAGCTGTCTACCTACCCCCGACTCCCCCACCCCCCCTTCCCGCCCCCCAACAAACACCCCTTCATTTGGTTCTGCTGCCAGCCCTTTAATGGCGCAGTGATAATCGCTTCTCCATCCTTTTCTTTTTCTCTCACTCTTTCTCTGCCTTTTTCTCTCCTTGCCTGTGTGATGTGCTCCTCCTTCTCTTCCCCGGCAGAATCAGATAAAAGGAGTTTAATTAGCAGTAGAGGGGGCAGAGAGATGCCTTTTTGTACCAGACCACTGAATGATAAGGAGAGGGAGGAGGGAGGAGAAGATGGAGAGGGCTGATGATGTATCTGAAGAAGGAAAAAAAAGACTCGGAATGACACAAGATAACACAGTGATTGAGACAGGCTTTGTATGTCAGTGTGACAGATTGAGAAACAAGTTGACACCCCGTCTGTTTTGATTGGTGAATGCTCCCCTATCTGTCAAATCTATCTTCCGTTTGATTGGTTTGCTCTGGCCTCTCCAATAATAAACCCATCCAGGCAGCTAAGCTTGAAGGCTCAGTATTCAGGCATCCCCCTGGACCCAATCAAAATTCTGGTCCTACTGGGAGCCAATCAGAAACTGCTTTTCTTCCTCTGTGCCACAGGTGCAGCCAGTGTCAGTGACCTTGTCAGTGAATGCTTAATAAGATGAATCATTCCCCTTTCAATAAATCCACTTTTCAATCGAAAATAATACTGCTAAATGACTAAAATGACTAAATGTAATACCACGATAAGGAACTGAATTACATTTAACAGAACTGAAATGAAATTAATTGGAACAGGATTGATGACACAGGACACACGCATCCTAGCGGAACGTAGAACTTGGAGTGACAGCGAAAACCAGCCAATGAACAGCCGATGACAGGTGTCTGACTGTGAGGGTCCCTCCCTCCAGGTTCCTCCCATCCTATTGGACAAGCAGTTCTCCGACTTCACCCCGGACATCACGCCCATCATCCTGGCGGCCCACACCAACAACTACGAGATCATCAAGCTGCTGGTGCAGAAGGGCGTGTCGGTGCCACAGCCTCACGAGGTGAGCGTCAGGGGGTTCGTTCAGGGGGGTCATTCAGGGGGGTCATTCTGGAGGTTCGTTCTGGGGGGTCATTCAGGGGGGTCATTCAGGGGGGTCATTCTGGAGGTTCGTTCTGGGGGGTCATTCAGGGGGGTCATTCTGGAGGTTCGTTCTGGGGGGTCATTCAGGGGGGTCATTCTGGAGGTTCGTTCTGGGGGGTCATTCAGGGGGGTCATTCTGGAGGTTCGTTCTGGGGGGTCATTCAGGGGGGTCATTCTGGAGGTTCGTTCTGGGGGGTCATTCAGGGGGATCATTCAGGGGGGTCATTCTGGAGGTTCGTTCTGGGGGGTCATTCAGGGGGGTCATTCTGGAGGTTCGTTCTGGGGGGTCATTCAGGGGGGTCATTCTGGAGGTTCGTTCTGGGTGGTCATTCAGGGGGGTCATTCTGGAGGTTCGTTCTGGGGGGTCATTCAGGGGGGTCATTCTGGAGGTTCGTTCTGGAGGGTCATTTTGGGGGCGGTGATTTACGGCTCATCTTCTGAATTTGGCTCCTGAAAAGTCTGGATGGGTTGGGGGTCAGAAGGCTGCCTCTGATAGGTACATAATTCATGGAGTCCAATTGAATATCGGTTTTTGAGGCCCAATATGCAGAATAGCATTAGCAGTTGAGCTTATAGCAGCTACCTTGACATCTTGAACAAAAAAAGTTTTGATTTCCCCGCCCAAGTATCGTGTCGTGTTTGTTACGACATGTTGCTGCTTGCGACTAAATCTCACGACCAAGAACCAGTTGACTCGTGCCAGAAGGGTTGTAAAGGATCAAGTGTTCTTGACCCTGTGTGTGTGTTCCAGGTGAGGTGTAACTGTGTGTGTGTGTGTTCCAGGTGAGGTGTAACTGTGTGTGTGTGTTCCAGGTGAGGTGTAACTGTGTGTGTGTGTGTTCCAGGTGAGGTGTAACTGTGTGTGTGTGGTCCAGGTGAGGTGTAACTGTGTGTGTGTTCCAGGTGAGGTGTAACTGTGTGTGTGTTCCAGGTGAGGTGTAACTGTGTGTGTGTTCCAGGTGAGGTGTAACTGCGTGTGTGTGTGTTCCAGGTGAGGTGTAACTGCGTGTGTGTGTGTTCCAGGTGAGGTGTAACTGCGTGTGTGTGTGTTCCAGGTGAGGTGTAACTGTGTGTGTGTGTGTTCCAGGTGAGGTGTAACTGTGTGTGTGTGTGTTCCAGGTGAGGTGTAACTGCGTGTGTGTGTGTTCCAGGTGAGGTGTAACTGTGTGTGTTTGTGTTCCAGGTGAGGTGTAACTGTGTGTGTGTGTGTTCCAGGTGAGGTGTAACTGTGTGTGTGTGTTCCAGGTGAGGTGTAACTGTGTGTGTGTGTGTTCCAGGTGAGGTGTAACTGTGTGGAGTGTGTGTCCAACTCGGACGTGGACAGTCTCCGCCACTCCCGCTCTCGCCTCAACATCTACCGGGCGCTCTCCAGCCCCTCGCTCATCGCCCTGTCCAGCGAGGACCCCTTCCTCACCGCCTTCCGCCTCAGCTGGGAGCTGGAGGAGCTCAGCAAGGTCAGAGGGGGGGGGGTCGTTTAGAGGGCGGGGCGCCCGCGCCGGGGAGAACGCTCAGAGGGTCACAGGGGGAGGGGGGGGTCAAGCCAGCGCTCGTCTCGGTGTCGTGTCATGTGACAGGGTCACATCCCACTGATCCTCCTCCCTCCCTCCCCCCTCCCTCCCCGGTCAGGTGGAGAACGAGTTCAAGTCGGAGTACGAGGAGCTGTCCCAGCAGTGCAAGCGCTTTGCCAAGGACCTGCTGGACCAGACGAGGAGCTCCCGGGAGCTGGAGATGATCCTCAACTTCCGCGACGACGCCAGTCTGCTGGAGGACGAGAGCACCAATGACCTGGCTCGCCTCAAACTGGCCATCAAGTACCACCAGAAGGAGGTAGGGCTCAGAGGCCCCCAACTGCTGTGTGTGGGCATGCATGGGCGTCGAGGCGTGTGTGTGTGTGTGTGTGCGCGCGTGTGTGTGTGGATGTGTGTTGGGTGCATGTGCGTAGGGGAATGTGTGTGTGTGTGTGTGTTTGTGTGGGTGTGCGATTTTGTCGCCTCTGACAAGTTTCCTGCTGAGGTGCAAGGCTGACGACCAGTCAGGTGAGAGATGGTCACAGAGGTAGACTAGAAGGTGTTTGTACCTCTCTCTCTCTCTCTCTCTCTCTCTCTCTCTCGCTCTCTCCCTCTCCCTCTCCCTCTCCCTCTCCCTCTCTCCCTCGTGCTCTCTCCCAGTGCTGTTTCCCTGAGGTCTTATCTGGATTGAATTATCCCACAGGCGTGTATTCATTCCCGGTCTGTCCGTCGATAACACCCATTGATCCTGCCGTCCCTGTGATTGAAAGCACTATCTCATGGTAGGGAAGCAGCCCGCCCAGTCATCCCTATCAAGAGATGAAGCATATAGACTCCTAATCATTGCTAGGGCCCCCTACTAGGCTGTGTGTGTGTATGTGTCTGGCTATCTGCCTGTCTCTTCGCCTACCTGTCTGACTTGCCAATCCAGCCAGCGTGAGAAGTCTCTCTCTCTCTCTCTCTCTCTCTCTCTCTCTCTCTCTCTCTCTCTCTCTCTCTCTCTCTCTCTCTCTCTCTCTCTCTCTCTCTCTCTCTCTCTCTCTCTCTCTCGCTCTCTCGAATCACTCTTCCATCCACATCATTTTCTCCTCCCCTGCAAAGAGAGAAACTCTGTGTACTTGACAGTGAAAGACACTGTAATTAGCAGCACGGAGGAGAGCGAGGGCAGGCGGGTGAGGGGAGGGAGCCCGTCAGGGTTGCTCTGCTCTGCCGCAGTGGAGGAAGGCCCCCCCGCCAGCCCCCCCCCCAGCCTCCCCCGCCAGCCCCCCCCCCCAGCCTCCCTCCCCCCGCCAGCCTCCCCACTCAGGAGAGACACGGGGGCGTTCTGAAGACCGCCTGTTTGTTCTTCCCGGTGGAACTTTGGAGCGCGAAGTGTTCAGGGGGGTGGATGAGGGTGGGGGTGGATGAGGGGGCGGGGGTGTATGAGGGTGGGGGTGCATGAGGGTGGGTGCACGATGGGGCGAGGAGGCTGAAGGAGGAGTGGGTTGCAGGGGGGTGGAGTCGCCCCTCTCGTGGGATGCCAAAAGGATTAAGTGGTCAACAGTTTTTGTTGAAAAAAGGGGCTGAGCGATTATTGTGCTCTGGCTGTGTTTCCTGGTGGCTGATGGTATCGGCTCCCTCTTGGATTGTCATTTTAAAGCGTTCTCTCTCTCTCCCTGGTCGCTGATGGTATCAGCTCCCGTCTCGTGCGGAGGTTTCACCGTGAGACAGGCAAAAAAAAAAAAACTTAAGAGACAGCCACCAGATAAACACTTGAGAAACAGGGCTTGAATATCAATCTCTCTCTCTCTCTCTCTCTCTCTCTCTCTCTCTCTCTCTCTCTCTCTCTCTCTCTCTCTCTCTCTCTCTCTCTCGAATATCAATGTTGTGGATGAGCGACAGGCTCCATGGATGTTGCCCTGACTCTCCTGTGAGGGTACTGACCCTTCACAGTCCCCACCCACTAGTTGCCTATAGAGAGGGACTAATTTAACAGCCCACTGATCTGAAACAATGACTCTGCCAACCTGTGTGTGTGTGATGTCTGTGTTTGTGTGCCTGCTGTGCCCTCACATTTACATTTAGTTATTTTTATCCCTTGCTGAGATAAGAGATTGTACTGTGTACAATACTGATTGTATTGTAATGTGTGTTTACAGCGTGTGCGAGTTTACCCCGTGGGTTTGTCTGCGAGCGTGTGCGCGCCATCTGTGTGTGTGTGTGCTCCAGCTGTGCGAGGGCCCTTAAAGACGACAGGCGTACCCGGGGAAGTGTCTTCACAGCTTCGCCGGGTCTGCGGAGCCAAACGTAACAAATCGCTCGCTGCTTCGATTCCAGCGGGGGAGCCGAGAGGCAGCTAATGCGCTCCACGAGACGGTCCCTCTTTAGAGGCTGTTGTCGTTTGCGCGCGGCGGCCCGTTTGATGGGCGATTGCTTCCGTTGCCGACGGGGGGGGGGGGGGGGGAGCGCGTTATTCGGAATTGTCTCGCACGTGTCTAACGGACGCCCGCGTGCAGGGGTAGGCGACCCTGGTCCTCGAGGGCCGCTGTCCTGCATGTTTCCCTGCTCCAGCACACCTGTTTCAAATGAATGGTTAGGACAGCGGCTCTCTAGGACCAGGGTTGCCTACCCCTGCCCTCGTGGGTTCTATATCCGGAGCGCGTGTCGTCAGGGAGGACCCTCTGCTGTCGTCCGCAGAGATCCACTTCATCGGCCAGGTTCCCTTGGTAACTGCCGGGCGCCTGGTGTTGCGTCTGAAGTGTTGCTCTGTGACACCACCCACCCCCCACCCCCCCCTACCCCCCCGACGACAGGGTTGCCAGGTCTGTCGGCAGGGTCGCCATGTTGGCTGCAAAACAAACTGTTGGAGAGTGTTGACGGAGGGAAAAGCAAGGCATCTCTTTCAGCAATATAGAAAAAACAAGCCTTTTTCTTTTTCACCGAGCTCAGAGCTTCTTAGGTCTGCCCTGTCTGGTCAGCATTAAATAGAGTGTTTTTATTGATCTATGACCGCAACAACCACATGCCCTAGGTACCAGACTGGCAGGGAGATGAGAATGCTTAATGCTTTCCACATGATGGCTCTGAATCATCTGCAGCAGGGTCCAGTCTAATCCCATCAAGTTCAATGCTCGTTCCACCCCATAATGTGTAATGATATCAGGTCGAATTACGGCCCATGACCCCCACTTCTGGATGTTTAAATGAAGCTGTCAAATGGCCTCCAGGGCAGAATGGTACGATCCTATTCAGCCAATGGTATGGTCCAAAACCTGAAGTATCAGCTTCATATGGTGGATATTTGAAAAGAATGCGAAAGTGTTTGATTTCAGATTTGTCATTTTCAAGCTCTCTCTCTCTCTCTCTCTCTCTCTCTCTCTCTCTCTCTCTCTCTCTCTCTCTCTGTCCATCAACCCCCCCTCCCTTCTGCTCCATGATCCCTGCGCTCGCTTCGCCACTCTAATCATCTTCCCCTTTATCTCGCCCGCCCCCCTCTCCTCCTCCTCCAGTTTGTGGCCCAGCCTAACTGTCAGCAGCTGTTGGCGTCCCGCTGGTACGACGAGTTCCCCGGCTGGCGGAGGCGCCACTGGGCGGGCAAGTTCCTCACCTGCGTCTTCATCGGCCTCCTGTTCCCCGTCTTCTCCCTGTGCTACCTCCTGGTGCCCAAGAGCCGCTCGGGCCTGTTCATCCGCAAGCCCTTCATCAAGTTCATCTGCCACACGGCCTCCTACCTCACCTTCCTCTTCCTGCTCCTCCTGGCCTCCCAGCACATCGTCGCCACTGACCCAGGGCGGCAGGGCCCCACTCCCACTGCCGTGGAGTGGATGATCCTGCCCTGGGTGCTGGGTGAGGAGGGTGTGTGTGTGTGTGTGTGTGTGTGTGTGTGTGTGTGTGACAGGCGGGAGATGAAGAGGATGTCCAGCAGTGTGTGTGTGTTTCTTGATGAAGAACAGACGCTGGAAGGGTTGAATACAGGATTCTGTATTGATGTGTGTGTGTGTGTGTGTGTGTTTGGTCAGGCTTCATTTGGACTGAGATCAAACAGATGTGGGACGGAGGGTTTCAGGACTACATCCACGACTGGTGGAACCTCATGGATTTTGTCATGAACTCTCTGTACCTGGCAACCATCTCCCTCAAGATCATCGCGTACACCAAGGTAAGCCCACCGGCGACGCAACCGACGAACCAACCTCACACCAGCTCAACCATCTTGGCTTCCGGAAAAAAAACCCAGACGCAACAACTACCAAGCCCCTCAGTCTAATGTTGTGGGGTCTGCCTCTGGTTTTCTTCTTCACTCTTTCTGTTTCTCTTTCCTTTCCCACTTCTTTACCTTCTCCCCCCCTCTCTCTCGATCTGCCTCTCTTCTCCCCTCCCCTCATCGCTCCCCATCGCTCCTCTCCGCCACCTCTCCCCACTGCTCCTCTCCCCCCCCCCCCCCCCCCTCTCTGTCTCTTCTTCTCCCCCCATCCCTCCCCCAGTACCATGGCTCGAAGCCCCGGTGCCATTGGGAGATGTGGCACCCCACCCTGGTGGCGGAGGCCGTGTTTGCCATCGCCAACATCTTCAGCTCCCTCCGGCTCATCTCCCTGTTCACAGCCAACTCTCACCTGGGGCCCCTGCAGATCTCCCTGGGACGCATGCTGCTGGACATCCTCAAGTTCCTCTTCATCTACTGCCTGGTACACACACACACACACACACTCACACACACACACATGCTGCCGAACATCCTTATGTTTCTCGTAATCGACTGTCTGACACACACGCACACACGCGACACCGAGCCTTACACACACATCCACAGACCAGGTGAGCAAGTGTGCTGTGCTTCCTGGTTCGGCTCCAGGTTCTGCTGGCCTTTGCCAACGGCCTGAACCAGCTGTACTTCTACTACGAAACCGAAGCCAAAGACGAACCCAAACACTGCAAGGGCATCCGCTGCGAGAAGCAGAACAACGCCTTCTCTACGTACGTGTGTGCGCGCGTGTGAATTCTGAATTCTGATGGTTTTAGCTGCTGAGAAATATTGACAAATACTATCTACTGCAGGTTGTTTGAGACCCTCCAGTCTCTGTTCTGGTCCATCTTCGGACTGATCAGTCTCTACGTAACCAACGTCAACGCGGACCACCAGTTCACGGAGTTTGTGGGTGCGACCATGTTCGGCACCTACAACATAATCTCTCTGGTGGTGCTGCTGAACATGCTGATAGCCATGATGAACAACTCCTACCAGCACATCGCTGTGAGTACCAGATGATGTCGAGCAAGCGGCCGGGTTTATGCTGTGTGGGTCAGTGTTTATGGATGCGTGTGTGTGTGTGTGCAAGGTTGTGTGAGTGGGTGAGTGGGCGGTATGTTTACTTGTTTGTATGCATGTTTAATGACGTGTAATGGGTCGTGTTTCTGGCGTGTGCAGGCGTATAACCCCTGCTGACTGTGTTCCAGGACCATGCAGACATCGAGTGGAAGTTTGCCCGGACCAAGTTGTGGATGAGTTACTTCGAGGAGGGCGGCACCCTCCCCTCTCCCTTCAACATCGTCCCCAGTCCCAAGTCAGTGTGGTACCTCATCTGCTGGGTCAACAAGCAGGTGTGCAAGAGGACCGGCTCCAGGATGCCGGAAACCTTCGGGACCCTGGGGGTAAGTAGAGTGGGAGGCGATGGGTAGATGTGTCGGTTAGCATTGAGTGATACGAAAGTGTTATTTGTTGTCCTGTTGAATGCATCCAGTCTTGAATTATAACATACTGGACAACAATGCTGTTCCGTGGGTTCACTCGTAAATGCTCAGGATGCGGTGTAGATCTCGTCGAGTCCGGAAGTGAGATTAATTCAAAGTGAAATATTTTATGGGACAAAATCTGAATCGGAACTGTGCCGAACCAGGTCAATACAGCAACTGGGTGGGTAAAGCTCAGTCTGAAAGCTCAGTCTGAAAGTCTTGAATCTTATCCTGCATGTCGCTTTGAATGAAAGATTAACGATGGTGGTCATCATGGTGTAGCCAGGCATCTCCCATGACATGTTCCTGTACTGAAGCTTTATGATATTATGTTGGCTTCTCATTTTCATTTTCTCAAGGGGTCCTATCTTCCTGAAGAGGTGTAGCTGTAATGCTTTGAGACTCAACCACACATAAATTACATGAATAAGCTATGAGCTAAGGACCTTTCCTTTTCTCTGAAGTGTTTGTCTGTCTGTCTGTCTCTGTCTGTCCGTCTCTCTCTCTCTCTCTCTCTCTCTCTCTCTCTCTCTTTCTCCTCCCTGTGTATCTCTTCCTCGCTCTCCCCTCTAATCACCCTCCCCTCCTCTCTTCCTCAGAGGCGCGCGGCAGACAATGTGAGATTAAATCACCAGTATCAGGTAATGAGATGTCTTTGTAGACCGACCCCCTCCCTCCTCCCCCCTCCCTCCTCCCTCCTCCCTCCTCCCCCCTCCCCCACACCCACTGTCCCTTCATCTTCATCATAGACACCTCAAATGTCCCTTTCTGTCATTTGTTCAGCTGTGACAAAGCTCCCCTCTCCCGTGTCAACCCCACCATTATCAGTAGACGTCGAACCACCAGTCTAAAGTGGTTAACGTCCTCGATTCTTGATCCGCATAAATATCCGACTGTGCGAGCTACCCTTTTCCGACGTGCAGATCGTTTTTGCGGACACACCCCGTGCCTGTCCTTTGTGAGTTATGGCTGTCAGGTGACAGTCAGGTGACAGTCAGGTACGAGCTGTCACACAGCAGGAGAATGGGTCTGATGGAAGTGAGCTGTGTTTGTTGTGGTGGCAGGAGGTGCTGAGGAACCTGGTGAAGCGCTACGTAGCGGCCATGATCCGCGACGCCAAGACGGAGGAGGGCCTCACCGAGGAGAACTTCAAGGTGAGAGTGTGTGTGTGTGTGTGGGGACTAGTGTGTGTGTGTGTGGAAATTCTGTGTGGAGGATAGTCGGGGAAGCTCAAGCTCTCTCTCCTTCTTTCTCTCTCTCCTTCTTTTTCTCTCTCTCTCTCTCTCTCTCTCTCTCTCTCTCTCTCTCTCTCTCTCTCTCTCTCTCTCTCTCTCTCTCTCTCTCTCTCTCTCTCTCTCTCTCTCTCTCTCTCTCTCCTTCTCTCTCTCTCCTTCTCTCTCTCTCTCTCTCTCTCTCTCTCTCTCTCTCTCGCTCTCTCTCTCTCTCGCTCTCTCTCGCTCTCTCTCTCTCTCGCTCTCTCTCTCGCTCTCTCTCGCTCTCTCTCTCGCTCTCTCTCGCTCTCACTCTCTTTCTCTCTCTCTCTCTCTCTCTCTCTCTCTCTCTCTCTCTCGCTCTCTCACCTCCTCCTTCTCCAGGAGCTGAAGCAGGACATCTCCAGCTTCCGCTACGAGGTCCTGGGCATGATGAAGGGGGGCAAGCCCGGGCAGCCCGCGGCCGTCGGGGGCGCCGTCGGAGGAGGCGCGCGGGGGGGGTCCAGCCTGGCCTACCCCGACCGGCCCCTCAAGGTGTCTCCGTCGCCACCCCCCGCCGCCGCCAACCCGGTCAAGAGCAAGCGCAACCTCGTCAGCGTGACGGCCACCGTCCTCCAGCAGGGCTCCTCCTCCTCCTCGCCCAGGTCCCCCGAAGCCTCCGGCGGGCTGGGGAATGGCGCCGCCCCCCTGCTCTCGGACGGGGCCTCCGGGGCCGGCCAGAAGAAGGACTTCCCCAAGGTCATCACCGACTTCGGGCTGTTTCAGAGACGCCACCGGGGCGGGGGGGGCGGGGCCGGAGGGGGCGGGGCCAACATGGCCTCTTTGTCGGAGGAGACGGGGGAGTCGGATGTGGACGAGGCGGGGCGGGCGGGGGGGGCAGGGGGCGAGGCAGAGGGGGAGGAGGAAGCCAAGGGGCCGCTGGGCGGAGGAAAGGAGGGGGTAGGGGAGGAGGGGGGAGGGGAGGAGGGGGGAGGAGGGAAAGGCACTGACACGACGGAGGCGGCGAGGGCGAAGGAGGGGGAGGATTTTCTCCAGCAGGAGGCAGCAGGGGCCGGGGCGGGGGCCGGGGCGGGGGGGACATAGGGCCTGGTGGGGGGGGGGGGGGGTCTGACAGGGTCGTGACAAGGTCAATCAGTGAGGTGTCGTCTTTGGTGACAGGAGTGCAGCTGCTGCCTCCCCCCCCACACACACACACACACACACACCAACATGACATTATGGGGACATTGTGGTGCTGTGGAAACGTGACTTGGTTCGGTCCTCACCAGGCCAGGTTCTCTGGTGGGTTTCGGATAAACACGGCGACTTAGGGAACTACAGTGGAACCGTGAACCTTTGGAGGCGGTCTTTGAAGACTCAGGGAAGCTTAACACTCATTCGGACACGATCATTCATTCATTCACGGAGGTCCAATTTGGTCTTGTCTGGTCTGGATGTTGTCATTTGGAGGACTAGGTATGATGTCACTGATTATATATTTCTATAAGATTTCTCTCTCTTTCTCCTTCTCCTCTCTCTCTTGAAAAGCAAAAGACTTTTCCACAAATGTACATTTCCTTAAGCTTGGTCCCTCTCTCGTAAGCACCCTTCCCCCCTCTCTCCCTCTCCTCCTTCTCTCTCCCTCTCCTCCTTCTCTCTCCCTCTCCTCCTTCTCTCTCCCTCTCC
>NC_140380.1:8420000-8422500 GCF_054491055.1 Hypomesus nipponensis | reverse complement strand
AGATAGAGAGAGAGAGAGGGAGAGAGAGAGAGAGAGAGGGAGAGAGAGAGAGGGAGAGAGAGAGAGGGAGAGAGAGAGAGAGAGAGAGAGAGAGAGAGGTGGAGGGTGTGTGAGAGAGAGGCATGGCAGTATAAAAGCACCCTCCCTCCAGCACGCTCACAGTCATCCTGTGGGTTTAAAAGCAAGAGAGGGGGTGTGTCAGAGAGTGTGTGTGTGTGTCTGTGCGAGTGACCTACAGAGCAGGACCAAGGACAAAAGACCTAAACCAGGATGAAGCTGCTGTTCCTGACCACCTTAGCGCTCGTCGCTCTCTCCCACCTGGACAGAGTCGACTCCTCAGCCTACGACAAGATAGTCACTCACAGCCGCATCAGGGCCAAGAAGGAAGGGTAAGAACCTGGGGGGAGGGGGGGGGGGTCGAAGGGAGTGAGGGGGAGAGAGAGAGAGAGAGAGAGAGAGAGAGAGAGAGAGAGAGTTGGAGGATAAAAGCTGGGGTAGAGAGGGAGAGATGGTGACAGAACCAGAGAGAGACAGACATGGAGGGGAGAGAGGGGGAGAGGAAAGACAGGGAGGGAGGAAACAGAGGAAGTGGAGAAGAGTTGACAGAGAGAATGAAGCCTGAAAGTCACACACAAGGACAAAGAAAGAGAGAGAAAGTAAAAAAGAGAAAGTGAGCGGGGGAGGTGACTAGCAAGGTTATGCATGCCCAAACAATGCTCCGCAATGAAAATAAAGCTAAAAATGATGTGATTTATATGCTGCATAAGATTCATCATTTTAAAATTTTTAATATCTAAATCTACAGTGCCGGAAAGTGTTAAATCTAAAATTTCCTGACAGACGTTTTCTTTTGAGGTTGTTTCATTCCATCAGCTGTTGTATAAGGTCAGAAGTATTGACAAAAGCATGGATTCAAGCTGTAATAGAAAATCCAACATGGCCCCTTGACCCTGTGAATGACAGTTGTAATTATGGCCTCCGACAAACCTTTCCCTTAAGGCTCATTTCTTTCTCTCTTCCTTTATCGCTTTCATTCCTTCCTTCCTTCCTTCCTTCCTTCCTTCCTTCCTTCCTTCCTTCCTTCCTTCCTTCCTTCCTTCCTTCCTTCCTTCCTTCCTTCCTCCCCCCCCCACCCCCTTCTCCTCCCCTGCCCTCTTATCGTCCCCCACGTTTTCTTCCCCTCCATTTCTTTGTCCTCTTCCCTCCTTCATGCCCTTCACTTCCCCTGGGCCTTGGCTTGTGCGCCCCTACCACACCTCCTCCTCCCCTTCTGCACCGCCCTCCTCTTCCTCCCCTCCTTCTCCTTGACCCCCCCCCCCTCTCAGGCCCAATGTCTGCGCCCTCCAGCAGGTCATGGGGACGAAGAAGAAGTACTTCAGCACCTGCCGGAACTGGTACAAGGGCTCCATCTGTGGCAAGAAGGCGTAGGTCACCCTCTCTCTCTCTCTCTCTCTCTCTCTCTCTCTCTCTCTCTCTCTCTCTCTCTCTCTCTCTCTCTCTCTCTCTCTCTCTCTCTCTGTCTCTCTCTCTCTCTCTCTCTCTCTCTCTCTCTATCTTTCTCTCTCTCTCTCTCTCTCTCTCTCTCTCTCTATCTATCTTTCTCTCTCTCTCTCTCTCTCTCTCTCTCTGTCTCTCTCTCTCTCTCTCTCTCTCTCTCTCTCTCTCTCTCTCTGTCTCTCCCTCAGGGGCCTCTGTCTGAACATGATGGGGATCTCAACCTCCTCTGGCCCCTCCCTGTGACAGAGTGGCAATATATTTGCTCCTGGGATCATCCCCCCCCATCTCTCTCTCTCTCTCTCTCTCTCTCTGTCTCTCTCTCCCCCGCCCCTCCCTCCTCCTCTTGTCCTCCAGTCGAGGCATGCAGAGCGTGCGCTCGCCCGAGGGCCCCCTCTCTGTTAGTGAAGCCAATCGACGGCTGAGTGACAGGATGCCCGCTGATGAGTTAACACCGTGACAGGTACACTCCCCATGGGAGGTGGACCTGTTGCAGGAGCGCAGGCCGGTCCCAGGACATATATGTGTGTGTGTGTGTGTGTGTGTGTGTGTGTGTGTGTTAGGAGGCATGGAAAACAAGCTTTTGACTGGGGACTGAGTTGTGAGTCCTCACAAGTTGTTGTGCGTGCGTGCATGTGTTGAAGGCACCCGGGTGTGTGTGTGTGTGTGTGTGTGGCACAGTAAAGATGTGGGGACATTCTTATTGTTGCAAAGCTTAGTGTAAGAATTGTAGTTGAGGTTCATTTGATTTTTCTCCCAACTGGAACACAGCACGGAAATCTGTATGGATATACCAAGGGGTTTACACTCGGGAGGGTAAATAAAGCGCACCCAAGTTGTTGCAAACTGTTGTTCAGTCTAGTTGATATGCACACCGATTGTGTGTGGTCTGGTTGGGGGTGAGGGTTTGACTGGAGAAGCACTGCCTGTGGCTGTTAATGTGTTGAACATGGGTGTCCGCTGTGGCTATGAACATACACTCTCTCTCTCTCTCTCTCTCTCTCTC
>NC_140380.1:8385000-8415000 GCF_054491055.1 Hypomesus nipponensis | reverse complement strand
TGCTCCCCTCCAGACCTTCCTGAGCCGTCTGTCTTCGCCGCCCTCCAAACGCTGCGTTCTGCCAAGTCTGTTCTCAGGGGGGGGGGGGGAAGGCTGGCGCGGCGGAAACCCCTCTGCCGCATGTCGACACCCAAACACAGGCTCCCTTGTGGCGCGCACACGCATGGACACACGCGTGAACACACACGTACACACACACCTGCAGGCACACAAGCGCATACAGACTCAGGGGGAGAACGAAACGAGTTCAGAGGCCGAGAGAAGCGCGCGCACACACACACAACGACAGACAAGTTCAGGAGCGCTCACGCAGTATTCTCTGGTGAGGAGTACACACACACACACAGAACAACACACACACACACAACGACAGACACGTTAAGGAGCGCTCACACAGTATTCTCTGCTAAGGAGTACACACACACACACAGAACAACACACAAACACACACACAAACACACAGGCACAGGAGCCCAGCAAACAGGCAGGAGCACACACACACAAAGAACAGGAAACACTCGTCTCCCATGGTGACAGCTTTTCTACTTATTTTGCTGAGTCACAGGCTAGCCAGCTATGCCCAGTGGCGGGAACCAGATTTGTGGTATCTGCTCTGAGAACTGAGAACAGGGCGAGCGCACCGCACCACATAGTCCAGAGCAGCAGGATTCTCAGACGGTTGGCAAACACCAGCTTAAACATAGATTTGGGCACTCCATCCAAAACCTAGCCAACACTCTGCCAGAGCCTCTGTCTGCCCTCTCTCTCTCTCTCTCTCTCTCTCTCTCTCTCTCTCTCTCTCCCTCCCTCTCTCTCTGTCTCTCCGTCTCTGTCTCTCTCTCTGTGTCTCTCTTTGTCTTTCTCTGTCTGTCTGTCTCTCTCTGTCTCTCTGTCTGTTTCAATGTTCAACCACACCGCCCCCTGATTAGGGGTTTGTGGGTTTGGTATTCATTGGTGTCGCTGGCTCTGTGGGCTGGCCATGTGGACTGGGCCCGTGCGGTTCCCCCAGCCAGCTCCTCGTCCCTGCAGATGGACTGTTGAGCTGGGGCTGTAATCCCATATGTAAATGTTGACAGACAGAGCCTAAGTAGTTCCTGGAAGACGACCGGGAGCTCTTGGATCGCGAATGTCGGCTCGAGCAATACTGACAGGATGAATTGCTCGTGTGTGCCTGTGTGATCATCAACGTGTGCCTGGACTGGAACAGAGTTGACAGTTCCTTGAGATACCCGTTGCAAGCTTCGGTTTTTGTATCCGAGGGGAGCTAAGGAGCCAATCAGCTCTGGCTTTGTGTTTAACCGTCCAATCCACTCGGGCCTGTCTCACGATGAGTCAGCATGTTCCCATGAGAGGACTAATCAGAAGTAGCGTCCAAGATGGCCGCCCCGGCCCCAGTTCTGACACTAACCAGCCAAGGCCCAGTTGGGCGTCGGATCCCTGGGCCAGCGGGGAAGACAGCTGGCGTGGAACGGTCGGTGGGGGGGGGGGGCGGTGTTGGACTGGAATCGGACAACTTAAAGTCCTCTCTCCCTCTCTCCTGTTCTCTCCCTCCCTCCCTCCTCCCCTCCCCCCTCCCTCCCCCCCCCCCTCCCTCCCTCCCTCCCTCCCTCCCTCCCTCCCTCCCTCCCTCCCTCCCTCCCTCCCTCCCTCCCTCCCTCCCTCCCTCCCTCCCTCCCGCCCCCCCTCCTCCTCCACCCTCCCTCCCTCCCTCCCTCCTCCCCTCCCCCTCCCTCCCTCCCCCCCCCCTCCCCCCCTCCCTCCCTCCCTCCCTCCCTCCTCCCCTCCCCTCCCTCCCTCCCTCCCTCCCTCCCTCCCTCCCTCCCTCCCTCCCTCCCTCTCTCACCAGCCCTGACTAACTACCACCTGCTGAACAGCGTCCAGTGCTCCGAGGCCATCATGGCGGGCTCCGTGTATGAGACAGCGGAGGGCAGCACCGTGGAGATCGGCTGCGACGGCGACAGCCTGACCGTCAACGGCATCAAGATGGTGCTGAAGAAGGACATCGTCACCACCAACGGCGTCATCCACCTCATCGACCAGGTGCTCATCCCCGACTCAGGTGAGGTTCGTTCCCGTTGCCGTGGCAGCGAGTACGGTAATACCACGGCAATGCGTTACTGTCTCCATGGTAACGCTGTGTTGTTATTGCCCCTCATGGAACCTGTTGTTTCCGGTGTTGTTGCTGTCCCCATGGCAACATGTTGTCGTCCCCATGGTAACGCTGTCTTGTCGTCCTGACAGCCAAGGATGTGATGCAGCTGGTGGGAACCTCTCAGAGCACCTTCAGTGACATGGTGTCTGAGCTCGGCCTGTCAGCCGCCATGAAGCCCGAGACTGAGTACACCCTGTTGGCCCCCCTCAACAACGCTTTCACCGGTGACATTTACTATCCCACTTTTACGTGTGTGTTTTCGTGTGTGCATGCCAGTGTGTGTGTGTGTCTGTCGTTCTTAGTTCGTGCCCGCATGTGCCGCAGGTGTCTGCAGGTGTACGCGTGCAGGTGTGTGTGTCTGTCGTTCTTTGTTTGTGCCCGCGTGTGCCGGTGTGTCTGCAGGTGTACGCGTGCAGGTGTGTGTGTCTGTCGTTCTTAGTTCGTGCCCGCGTGTGCCGCAGGTGTCTGCAGGTGTACGCGTGCAGGTGTGTGTGTGTGTCTGTCGTTCTTTGTTTGTGCCCTCGTGTGCCGGTGTGTCTGCAGGTGTACGCGTGCAGGTGTGTGTGTCTGTCGTTCTTTGTTTGTGCCCGCGTGTGCCGGTGTGTCTGCAGGTGTACGCGTGCAGGTGTGTGTGTCTGTCGTTCTTAGTTCGTGCCCGCGTGTGCCGCAGGTGTCTGCAGGTGTACGCGTGCAGGTGTGTGTGTGTGTCTGTCGTTCTTTGTTTGTGCCCTCGTGTGCCGGTGTGTCTGCAGGTGTACGCGTGCAGGTGTGTGTGTGTGTCTGTCGTTCTTAGTTCGTGCCCGCGTGTGCCGGTGTGTCTGCAGGTGTACGCGTACAGGTGTGTGTGTTTAATGGCGTTGCGTGTGTGACAGACGAGGTGATGGCGACAGATCAGAGCCAGCTGAAGCTGATCCTGCAGAACCACATCCTGAAGCTGAAGGTGACTCTGGGGGAACTCTACAACGGCCAGCTGCTGGAGACAGTGACCGGGAAGAAGCTCCGGGTCTTCATCTACCGCACCGTGAGTCGGAGACATTGGGATGGAGAGAAGCACAGAGAGAGAGAGAGAGAGGGAAAGAAAATGTGCCTGTATTTGCATGTGTGCCTGAGTGTGTGCGTGCGTGCAAAGAGAGAGAGAGAGAGAGAGAGAGAGAGAGAGAGAGAGAGAGAGAGAGAGAGAGAGAGAGAGAGAGAGAGAGAGGCAAATGTGCAGACACCAGACTGTTCCCACATTCCAAATCTCCAAGTTCATGAAAAAGTGTTAACAACATAATTCCTGTCTTTTAAGTGTAAACAGCCCTCATAAAACGATCATAAAATCACTAATTGGACCAGATCTTGGCAGCCAAGAATGTTCCAGATCGGTCTCATAGCTTCCACCACGCAGCATATAGATAGATATGCAGACAGATCATAACAGAAATGCTGTGCGTGTGCGTGCGTGTGTGTCCAGGCGGTGTGTATCGAGAACGCCTGCATGGTGAGAGGCAGCAAGGAGGGCAGTAACGGAGCCCTGCACCTCATGCGGTCCTTCATCAAGCCGGGCCAGACCACCATCTACGAGGTCCTCACCACCGACGGGCGCTTCAAGTAAACACATTGCTGACTTGGTGTATTTATGCGTGATAGTACTCCTAAGTCCAACTGTCATCAACCATGACTTTACTGTTACTTTAAACCATTATTTCGCTACGTTTTTCTGGATTTAAATCCTTATTAATCAAAGCATTGTTTCATTGCTTTGTAGCAGATTTCTTACTATGAATGTGTCCATTTACTCCCTCCCTCCTTCCCTCCTTGCCTCCCTCCCTACCCCCTACTCCCTCCCTCCCTCCCCCCCTACTCCCTCCCTCCCTGCCTCCTTGCCCCCCTCCCCCCTCCCTCCCTCCCTCCCTGCCTCCCTGCCTCCCTCCCTCCCCCCCTCCCTGCCTCCCTCCCTGCCTCCCTCCCCCTCCCTCCCTCCCTCCCTCCCTCCCTCCCTCCCTCCCTCCCTCCCTCCCTCCCTCCCTCCCTCCCTCCCTCCCTCCCTCCCTCCCTCCCTCCCTCCCTCCCTCCCTCCCTACCTCCCTCCCTCCCTCCCTGCCTGCCTGCCTGCCTCCCCCCTCCCTGCCTCCCTGCCTCCCTCCCTCCCTCCAGGATGTTCCTGTCTCTGATGGAGAGTGCGGGCCTGACGGAGCTCCTGAAGCAGGAGGGCTCCTACACGGTCTTCGCCCCCACAGACGACGCTTTCCAGGGCCTCAGCCAGGAGGACATGGCCCTGCTCACCAGTCAGTTCCTCCAGACCTCTCTCTCTCTCACCCCCACCCCCATCTCCATCCACCCCTATCTTCACCCACACCCTCCACCTTGTTTTTGCTGATCACGCCATTTTTTTTCACTGTTGAACGGGAGAGAAAGACGGTAGGACGTCTCCGGGTCTCCTGGGACGTGGTCCCACCTGCCGTGTCCCCCCCTGACCCTGTAATGTTCTCACTAGGCGACGTGAACGTCCTGAGGACCATCCTGCTGTACCACTTCAGTAACGGCGTCTTCATCAACGGAGGTCTGGAGCTAGGGGTGACCAACCTTCTGAAGACCTTCCAGGGAAACAACCTCCAAGTGCTGTCTGTATGTATACAGCCTCGTCATCCGTGTGTGTGTGTGATACTGACATCCTGCTGCGTTTGGTGCTTCAGTCCGACAGACCCTTCTAGATGAAGGAAACATTTGAACGTGTTCCACACTTACCCTCGTGCAATCATTAACAGGGGGCGGATGCGGCCTCTCGTGAAAAAAAAAAAAAAACAGGTACTGGGTGTTTTCTCCTGTGCCAGAACAGCACAGGAAACACCCGAAGAGCCACATAAAGCAAACTCGTAGGCCAGTAGACTCGTGGAGATTTATACTGTGTTCCACAGTGTGTCTCATGCTGTGTGTATGGTTATCCTCCTCTCTCCTCCGTTAGATCATCATTATTCGTTTTTTGTGGCGCCGGGCCAAAACAAGCGGTATGTGGTTGACTGACTGGTCGACTGACCTCCACTGTCAGCCCTCCTCCTCTGCTTCCCACCTCTCTCACCCTATTTGGCAGCTTCACTCCCACGCTCTACCTCCTACGTCAACGGGAGTCTTTATCTCTCTGGCGTACCGTGACTCCCTCTCGCCCCCAGATGGGTCATGTGACACGTATGCGGAGTGGGAGGAGTCAAGGAGACCCCCCCCCCCCACGCCTGTGTTCTAACCTCCGCTCGCCGACATGTCGGAGTTCTCGGAGGAGCGCAGGAAACAAACGCCCTCCCTGTGAGCTGGGGTGTTATCAGGATGGCCTGTTGTGCTTTATCCTAATCTCGGTCATTATCTCTGACTGCCGCGATCCTGGACAAGGACGGCTGGGAAGGCTTTGTTTCCTCTCCAGACGGACATCATCATCTGTACACACACGCACACCCAAACGAATGCCGTGCAGATGCACGCAAACAGACAAATACGGAAATGCTAAAAAAAGAAAAAACATTTTCTAGAACATTCCTTTTGACGTCTTCTGTGGGGCGTTGCCAGGTGAACAACTCCATCCACGTGAACTCGGTTGACGTGCCGGACACCGACCTGATGGCGACCAACGGGGTGATCCACGTGGTGAGAAACGTCCTCTACCCCGGAGGTGAGGGACCGGAGCCTGGGGAGACGTCGGCTCTTGGAAAGTACCGAGCACTTATTCATCTGTGTGTGTGTGTGTTCTTCCTGCAGACCTTCCTGTGGGGAGCCAGGATCTACTGGTGCTGCTCAAGAGACTAATCAAATACATCCAGATTAAGGTGTGTGTGTGAGTGTGTGTGTGTGTGTGTGAGTGTGTGTGTATTGGCATTCCATTTTTTCTTTGACTCCATCTCTTACCATTTCTTCATGTTTCTTAGTTTGTGTCTGGATTTAGATACGCAGAGATCCCTCTCACCTTCATCAGTAAGCATCAAAATTCATTTACTGTCTTGTTTTTTTTTTCATTTTTTTGATTTCATTGTGTTGATTTAAGTTGGATGTGTTTTCAAATCAAGACTGATTTAAGGATCATCACCACCATCGTCCACACAGTATTCAGAAGGTAGTTTGAAATGGCAGGAAATCACGAAAGCACAATGCTGATGTTCCTATGTATTTATTTTCAGAGAGGACCACCACCACAACTACTACTCACTTCGTAGAAACAGGTACAGTAGGATCATGGAATACTGTAACAATCGTCAAGACAACTCACATTTGTAAAACCCTTGTTGGTTCAGTGTACAGAACTTTATCGTGTCAGTTGTTATCAGTCACACTGCAAAATCACCGCATGGTTTCGATGGGATCACCTCTGATACTGACTCAAGTTAGGTCACAGTTGGTTGGAATGAAAACTCAGCCTCATCTTCGACCCGGAGGCTGTTTATACATTGACAGCATGATTTCGAATTATTTCAGCAGCTGAGATTTCTTTGAGCTCTGATTGTCTGATGTAATACTGTCATTTTGTCCAGCCTTGCACTGTCCTCCCAGTTGAATAGGCTTTCTTAGCTCTCAGATTGAAACAGGATCTTTTTTGTTGAGCTTCCATGGGTTGGTTGGAGAGAGGGGGAGCCCTGGACGCTCCCGGCCCGCTGACAGTAAGCCTCTTTGGGCACGGCTTGTCGAGGGTGGGGCGGTGGAGGTGATTAGGGTTTTGTTGAGTGAGACTCGGAGAGAAACGGAGGAGAGAAAGACAAAGAGGGGAAGAGAGAGTGGGACAGAGCGAAAAAGAAAAGGATACGCTCATCGAGAGAGAGAGAGAGAGAGAGAGAGAGAGAGAGAGAGAGAGAGAGAGAGAGAGAGAGAGAGAGAGAGAGAGAGAGAGAGAGGGAGGGAGGGAGGGAGGGAGGGAGGGAGGGAGGGAGGGAGGGAGGGAGGGAGGGAGGGAGGGAGGGAGGGAGGGAGAGAGAGAGAGAGAGAGAGAGAGAGAGAGAGAGAGAGAGAGAGAGAGAGAGAGAGAGAGAGAGAGAGAGAGAGAGAGAGAGAGAGAGAGAGCGTGCACAGAGGATTTTATAGGAGTTTTAATTTGGTTCAGCCAAGTGTACACAGCTTTGTTCCAATGACAGCTTGTGGTCTTATGTGGGCCTTTATTCTTTTATTGAAATCAGAGAGTCGTAATCATGCATGTTCATTCCAAGTAGCCACAGAAAACTTTTTCAGCTCCATTGGATGTTTTATGGATCTGGTGGGCCAGCCAACTCTGTTGATGGAGTAGATTTAGAGTAGTCCCATTTGACCACGTAGACATAACATAGATGTAACATAGATGTGTTCTAACATTCTCATGAGGGAATAAACAGTGGAAGGTTTCATGGAGAAAAGTTGCCGCTACAGCCAGAAGGTGTAGACATTGAGGGTTGTGAGTTTGGACACACACTTAGTGAACACACACACACACACAGACCACAAACTTAGCAACACACACACACACACACACACAAATGCATAGACATGGGCAAACCAGTGCACATGCCAGCCCGACCTCATTACAGCCCAGCTAGAGAGGCTGGCAGAGCAACTTCCATGCACCTCTCATCACTTCAACACCAGTAGGCTCTCATTAGAGTCGGGCTGGCGAGGCAGTTATCTCTGTGGATCATATAAAATAATGTTTGAATATACATAAAGAAAATGTTAGGTTATGATCACCCTGGGTCTGGTCCAGAGGCTGAGAAACGACCATCCATCCAACCCAAATGAGAGGCGGCCGGGCCAGGAGGGAACTGGCAGTCCCCTGGAGGAAAGTCAAGGGGCGGGGTTCACGACGAGGAGAGGATGATCAAGGGTTGTTTGAGCAGGAGCCCTTCTGAACGGAAGCCTGAAGGTTCGATTTCACCCGACATGGTGGAACAAGAAAGAGAGAGGGAGAGAGAGAGAGAGAGAGAGAGAGAGAGAGAGAGAGAGAGAGAGAGAGAGAGAGAGAGAGAGAGAGAGAAAAGGGAGGGGGGAGCACGAGAAAGAAACCAGGAGAGAAAGAGAGTAAGAGAGAGAGAGGAGAGAGGGGTCTACGAACAGAACGGTCTCAGGGGCCAAACGTACATCTGTCAGCTTTCATCTGTTTACGACTCTCATAAACACGGTCACTCCCCACGATCTACGTTGAGTCACCAACCACGAGGAAGGTTGAAAAGCTCTCTCTCCGTTTTCAAGGCCAGATACCTGTTAGGCATCAGCTGATTGGTGTTAGGTACGTGACAAGCATCTGCACAACAAGGGAATGACCTTGTTGTCAAGAGACAAAGAGTTGAAAGACTCTGACCATCAGGACAGTTAAGGACGGACGACAGACGAAGTCAGAACACACTGCTGAATTCAGATGATGAGGGATCTGGGACTGACTGATTTTGAACGGTGTTGATCTGTTACCTGTGTTTACATATTTGTGATTTCCCTTCATCTCTGCCTAGTGCCTGAAGTAACCACGGTGATAAGGGTCATCGAGGGTGAACCTGAGTTTACCAGGATTGAGGGAGGGCAGTCATCCGTCACCACGGTGACCAGGGTCATTGAAGGAGAGCCATCAATTACCAAAGTGACAAGGGTCATTGAAGGGGAACCATCTTTGACTAAAGTGACAAGGGTCATTGAAGGGGAACCATCATTGACTAAAGTGACAAGGGTCATTGAAGGGGAACCATCATTGACTAAAGTGACCAGGGTCATTGAAGGGGAACCATCATTGACTAAAGTGACAAGGGTCATTGAAGGAAAGCCATCCATTACCAAGGTGACAAGAGTCATTGAAAGTGAGTTCCTTTTTCTTAACATGCAGTATGTGCAGTATTTCATATGATTTAAAGGCTACATTTGTAATTGTTGTTGGAACCGAACTTTGTCTCTGTCTCTGTCTCTGTCTCTGTCTTTGTCTCTCTCTCTCTCTCTCTCTCTCTCTCTCTCTCTCTCTCTCTCTCTCTCTCTCTCTCTCCCTCTCTCTCTCTCTCTCCCTCTCTCTCTCTCTCTCTCCCTCTCTCTCTCTCTCTCTCTCTCTCTCTCTCTCTCTCTCTCTCTCTCTCTCTCTCTCTCTCTCCCTCTCTCTCTCTCTCTCTCTCTCTCTCTCTCTCTCCCTCTCCCTCTCCCTCTCTCTCTCTCTCTCTCTCTCTCTCTCTCTCTCTCTCCCTCTCCCACTCTCTCTCTCTCTCTCCCTCTCCCTCTCTCTCTCTCTCTCTCTCTCTCTGTCTCCAGCCCACAGCAGCTCCTCAGATGGAGAGCTGGACACAGACGGAGAGATGAAGAGGATCCTGGATGAAGGTCAGTAAACTGCTGTTAACCCGCTTCCACACTGGACACATCTGAGATCGTACTTGTCATTCATATCTGCATGGATGACACAGGGAAATATGCCCTTCTCCTATACTGGCGTAGACTATTGAACATGCTCATATCCGTTTTGAAGTCCATTTCACTCAATCTCATTGACAATGGACATTATCATATTCAAACTGAGTTCAAAGTACAGTAAGGGAAGGGACATTTTCTGAAACTTTTCATTGTGTTGGTGGAGAAACTGGTGTCGGGTCTCCTAAAATCAGTCCATGTGTTGATGTGTGTTGGAACTGTTCTGTCATTCTCTGCCTCTTTTCCTTTCACTAGCACATTTTCACTTACGGTAATGATGTGTATCTGACCCCTAAAACGTTCTGGGTCCCATTAGAGGTGACTAAGGTCCAGAAGTTTCTGGAAAGTGAGGTTCGCATTCTCCAAGACGAGGAGATCAAACGAATCATTGAGGGAGGTTAGTCAGACAAATCTGCAAGTCCGTCTCTTGTCTGATTGGGCATGAGCACAGGAAATGGCAACCAGAGCGACCAAAACCAAAATGGTGGTTCCTGTCCCTCGCCTCCTAACGAACAGCCCACTACCTCCCGTGTCAACTTCCTTGAGGACTGAATATGTAGCCAGATGAAATTTCGACTTTTAAATGGTCATTCAATTTGACAAAAATCTAAAAGGCTATTGTTCTAGATCTCAAAATACTAAAAATTACAAGGAATATCATTCATATTTAATCTAATCCATCAGTCAATTTCAATGAATTAATTATCTAGTCTGCACGATTCCCGCAAATGAGAGGATTCTGTTTGAAAGCGAAATCGAACAAAATGGTGGATAAACCATGAATGGATGATATTCACTTCACAGTAGACTTTGTGAAAACATGCATGCAATTCACTTGGGGGAGCAAGCAGGCTTCCAGCCATGGCAGATTCACCCTCGCTAACTAGACTAAAGTATGGAACTCATTAAGCTCTTGATTGTTGGCCTGTGGTTAAATGTGTGATTCAAAACATCTGAATGAAGTCTGAATCCAGAGATTCATGCCAGGGTGTATCTGCCAAATCTTCAATGAAATACAGCTGTTTGAAATCAACTTTTCTTTTAGTTTTTGTTTACCCTCCTCTGTTCTGTAATTTTTCCCTTTAACCATAAAGCGTTAATCATGTCTACTGTAGTCTCATGACTCAAAATGGACGCTCACCAACTGTGCTTTCAATCCAAAACATTCACAAGTGCCTCCATAATAGACAGTTCCACAGAAGGGCTATTGTATTTGAATACTGCTGTAATGTTGGGTGAGAATCAAAGTCCCATCAATTATAATATGTAAGGGTCATAATTGACTTAGCTGTATGGCTGTTTCTGTGCCTCAGACAAACCTTCCTGCCAAACATCATTAAATCACGTTGGTTTATGATGTTTGTAGAAGCTCAATAAGGCTGTCATGCATGACCAATAGAAATGTGTTCTGTCTTTCGTGTTCTCAGACATTTATGGCTGATGTGGAGGACCCAAGGCAGAAAACAGACACAAATTTCAGTCGTTTAGCTGCTCACAACCCAACACCACATCCCAAAACCTAAACAAAGGCATTTCAGAAATCTGAGAATGTTTTCGCAAAAACAAGTTGGTGCATGGGAGATTTTTTTGTGTCTGTCTCTATCTATATGTCTATCCCTTCATCTTTCTGTCAGTGTCTGACCTAGCTACAGCGTGTGTGTGTGTGTGAGAGAGAGAGAGAGAGAATCTGTGAGAGAGCATGCATTGTCTGTCGGCGGTGGCGGAGGAGGTGTAGTCGTGTGTACGTTCTGTACCTATCAGTCTGTCTGTCTGTCAGTACACGTTGCTAAGTCGTTAAGTGACTTTCAACCACCTTCTCCGCTGCCGCATTCAAGGTGGAGCCGGATCCATCCGCCAGTTCCAGCCTCAAATCATTGAGGGTAGGGCGTCCTTAAACGAATTACATTCTCCTCAATATCGTTTCAATACCGGTTGTGTCTAGCCTTGTACTGTGAACGTACTTAAAAAACGTCTTTCCTCTCTTTTTTGGAAGCAGCCCAGACCCAGGCTGAAATTCAATTTGAAACAATTTCCTTTTCTATAAAGTAGTGGAGGGCTCTCTAACCCTGGGATTAAATTACTGCTGGTTGAACTCAGTTTAATACCAGCTGTGGTTACCTTGAGAAAGAAAGGAAGGACAAAAGGCATTTTGGGAGTGTTGGAACAGGTACTCCATTATAGGAAGTCTACCATGTCGGCCATTTTGTCTAACTGTTTGTTTTCATCTTCAGGACCCGATTTCTCTAAAATCACCACCATCCATGGAGACCCAGAGATGATTGATGCAGAGTCACAGAGGATCACTAAACTCATCCAAGGTCCCCCCCAAAAAAACCATCTTCCGTTATGGAACACTTTACTCTATTTTGTATTTTCTATTACACTCTTCTGTGGTTTCTACTGAAGACTAGATGACTGTCCTTTTCCATTATCTGTTGAATTCAGGCATTTTTTTCTGCCTTCAGATGAATAGCCATGTGTCAGGTGTGTGTTTTTAGTGTTCAGCGTGTGTAATGGGCTTGGTTTGTCTCTTCCATTCCAGATGGAGGGAAGCCGGCTCAATCCAGGAGAGCCCCAGGTAAACGTACCAGAGAACGGAACAATGTGTTTGTGTAGACGAACTACATCGACAAGAACCGGTCCTGAACGTGGCATGATCATCACTGGAAAATATGTGTCGTTTAAATCAACTATCTTTTGATTTGTTTATCATTGGACGGCCAATGAATTAAACAAATTCCTCTTGCGCTTCTCCAAACCTCATTCTCTCTCTCTCTCTCTCTCTCTCTCTCTCTCTCTCTCTCTCTCTCTCTCTCTCTCTCTCTCTCTCTCTCTCTCTCTCTCTCTTTGTGTCACCCTCTTTATCTTTCGATATTTTTTTCTCTCCCTCTCCCTTTCTGTCAGCAGGTGCGAAGAAGAGGAGAACCAGGCTGGTGAGGCGTCACAACAGGCCCAGACAGTGAACCCAGCCACTCGCAACCACCTTCAAGCTCACCTCAGAGACCCGAGGAAAGTCCAGAAGGCAAGCAAGATACCGAACAACCAATGAATACTCTTGACACACCTATAGCAAGTTACTGGAGTACCAGAGGACTGTAGGCCAATGGAGAATTCAGACCCATCTTAACACCATGGCCGACCTTCCGTAATTTTTTGTTTGTTTAGTTTAGTTTTCATAGACAAAGTGGAGGCATTGCGCACTTTAAGTTCTTTTAAAACATGTGCGTTGGCCAAAAGTTGAACTGTTTCCAACTTGAGGCTTTAGAATCATTCCAGTGAGACCTTGGCTTCAAGCCATGTCTGGGTAAAATAACAGTTTGTCACGGAAGTTGGTTGCGGTTGCAGACAAGTGATGTGTTTCAGCAATGTAATAGGATGGAAAAGATGTCACATCTAAGTAAGTATGTACGCAAGGATAATGGCAATCGTTGGATGTGGACCGAAGTGTGAGACATTTTGAACGTGGGGGAATTATGTGTTTGTTTATTGTTTTGTTTTTTTCATATCTTGTCACTGTGTAAAAAAAATGACTCGATTGAATACTTTTTGAATGGCTTCTTTTTATGGTGCTGGCATCCTTTATTATATCTCAACCAATAGGAATTAAGCAATGCTTTCCTGATCTGCAATGCTGTTCCAGTTTTTTTTTTTTTTTTACAGTTCTTTGGTTTTCCTACTGTATGTCGATAAATAATTATGATTCTCACTCCCTTTGTTTTGGGAAGCCGAGTTTGTTGCTGTGTGTGTGCCTTCAGAACACTGACCCTGTGGTCAGGTTGGGAACCTTTTATATGCTTATGTTTAATCAAATTTCTCAACACCTTCTTACCTCTGCCTGTTTTGGAAATACGTGTTCAATAAAACGTTATGATCGAATGTGACAGCTGTTGTCTGGTCCTTGGTTTTAGAGCGAAGGGGGTGATAGAGAAAGAGAGAGAGAGAGGTGGAGGTGTCCAGAACGACAAGAGTCAACAAGAGACAGATGGAAAGGGAAAGAAAGAGAGACAGAGAGAAAGAGAGACACAGAAAGAGAGACAGAGAGAGAGAGACAGAGAGAGAGACAGACAGACAGAGAGAGACAGAGAGAGAGAGAGAAAGAGAGAGACAGAGAGACAGAGAGAGAGAGAGAGAACAAGGAGAGAACAGGGTGAGGAGAAGGAGCAAGGAGCCACGGCACCATTGTCTTGGACAGGGATCCATCATGACATCAGAACCAGGACGGTCGCTGGAACAAGCGGGTGTTACACAGCTCCTCCAAGCTTGTGTCAGACCCAGGGGAGCGCCACAGCGTGGTCCTGGAGAGCTGGACGCAGAGTCTGGAGCCTGACGGCTGCAGTTGGACGGGGCTTAACGTCATTCCCCCAGCGGACCGTCACGTGCCCGGGACTTGAGCGGCATGATTAGGGCCCGTGTACAACATGGAGCTCAGATCAGAGGACACGCCTCCATGTAATCAGGGATCAGAGCTGTCGTCGGGCGGTGATGTCATCGGCCTGTGATGTCATCAGCGAGCCTGTGATGTCATCAGCAATCTGCTGCATGACTGTCCTTCACTGTGCGGTGGACCTTTGAGAAGGAGGAATTCAGTCTGGCACTGGAGAGTGTAACTAGTGTGTTATTTGTCCTCGCTAAGGCTCCAACCTACTAATTTTTTTTTTCAGCTTAAGGCTTCTGGATGGTGTTGACTTTATCCTGCACAAGGCATGTGGTAACCATTATTCATGTAATATTATCCTCCTCTTGTCCCAAAAGGGCACACACACACACCCTCAGACACACACACACACACACACATTTCGGACCCCCTCTCTGGTTTTAAAAGCTTTCTGTTGAAATCCATGGATCTGTGTGTTTCAGGAAGCCAAGAGAACGGCTCTTTGTCCCTCAACTGCCGTGAGTGACGCATGATTAGAACAATCTGTCGGAGGCAACCGACACACAGCTATGCAGACCCACAGTCTTGGAACTAATGATCCCATCCCACTCCAAACGGAGCCCTTGTGCTGGACCACAGGCACATTCTACCACTACAGTATGAGATCACACACCCAGCCTGGGCCATGGGGGACCACTGCCAGCGACACAGCGAGCAGGAGATGTGGCCTGTCGCTGTGAGATAACATCACAGAGGTAATGGATTTCCAGATGTCCACTGCGATTCTCCAGAGGTGCCTTTCCTACTTTGAAAAACACATAGCGACAGCCCGCAAAGAATAGCAATAGTGTATCGCAAACGTAAACACCGATTTTTTATTTTGGAGACACAGTCAGTCCCCGCGATCTGAAAGTTCCATGGGTTCCAGACACAAAGCAACGTGAAATGTTTTTGTGATTATTTTTCGCCGGATAGGAAACAGTGCACGCATTGCGATGAGGACAGTGTATCCCTGATCTCAGTGAACCCCCTGGACCTGGGGTCTGGATGACAGCAGCTTCCAGCTGCAACCACATGCAGCTGGACACAGCAGTGGGCTTAGAACCGAGCTGGGGACAAGATGCTAGGCTGGGAGGGGGGAGAGGAATGCGTTGTCTGGCAGTTTGGGACACCATTCTGGTAATCCTCCTAAAGTAAATGTTACGTTCAGTTCCAGAGTAGATTGTTGGAGAGTTAGCTCAATGTCAGTGCTGATTGATGGATGTGTGGATGGATGGATGGATGGATGCATGAGTGGATCGATGATGGATGGATAGTTGGATGGAATGAAATGTTCTTCTTGTGCCAAAATTGTGCATGTGATACTCACACAGAACGTTGTGAACTTCTTCCGTCCTTTTAATATATATATAATTTGGTTTCACAGAGAATCATTAATCATGCTACTAAGTCAACGCACACCCCGTGTCAGCACAATGTGATGTGAATCCTTCATATGAAACATGACTTCAGCTTTCTCTGTGCCGAATCAGCTTCAGTTCAAGCATGTTGGATGGAGTTAGCAGACAATCAATCATGGTCCCCTCCCCTCCCCTCCCCTCCCCTCCCCTCCCCTCCCCTCCCCTCCCCTCCCCTCCCCTCCCCTCCCCTCCCCTCCCCTCCCCTCCCCTCCCCTCCCCTCCCCTCCCCTCCCCTCCCCTCCCCTCCCCTCCCCTCCCCTCCCCTCCCCACCTCCCCCCTCCCCTCCCCTCCCCTCCCCTCCCCTCCTATCTTGGACAAGGCTATGTCTGGTGGGTCCAGAACCAGGTCTAGATGTGCTGCAATGTGAGATTCATTAGTTGGTGTCAGTACAGGGAAGGATCTTCCCAGGTTGTCCTTGGATACAAACAGGAAAATACTAAAGCACTTTACTTTCGTGAATTAGTTGCGAGTGTGTGTATGTGTGTCTTTGAGAGAGGGGGGGGGAGTCTTCCAAGCTTGTTCACTTCTACTATTACTCACAGACACACACACACACACACTTCCCTTTGATCAGGTGTACAAGGACTTCCATTTAGAAGCTGCGGTGGTGTCGACAGCTACCAACGTCTCGCTGCTTTCAGAAATCGTCTCGGACACGACTGAGAGAGAACACATACAGTGACATCATCAAATTCCTGCCTTGATCAACTTTTTCTTCCTCCTAAACCGGGGGGCATGCACTGAGAAGGGGGAGGAAAGAGAGAGACGTAGAGAGAAAGCAGGAGGCAGACAGACAAACGGGACACGATGCCGAGGTCCAGTGGAATATGGAACGAACACACACACACACTCTCACACACACACACACACACAAGCACGGTGACCTCAGCATCACAGTTTCCTACGTGCTGTCGTCAGGCGACACCTGTCTCCCTGCTCCCGAGGGTTTCCCCACACACCAGATGTGGAGAGCGGGACTCTGTGTCTGGAGATGTGGAACACAGCTGAAACCTTTTCCAGGAAATTCACCATTGAAGGGGGACACGCAAATATACAACTTTACACACACACACACACACCTACCTACCCCCCCCCCCCCCACACACACACACACACACACACACATACTGTACATCCACACACACAATGCTCTTTCTTTATTCTCATATCTGTCTTGTCGCAGGAACCACTTAGCCAAATCTGGATCCAACTCTCATCTATCATCCAACATCATTCAGGATCTGGGGGATGTTTTGTCAGATCCTTTTTTTTTTTCTTCCTGGATCAATGTAGGAGGCCAAGGCTCCAGGAACGTTAAATGTGATTCAGCCTGTTGCTGGAGTTTGAAGGACTTGTAGCAGCCATATTAGAAATCATAACCATGTGAACTGGCAATGTTCACTTTTATTCTTTCTAGACACTGGTTGATTCAAGGGAACATTGTAGAATTGTTTTGCAATCGATTTAGTTGACCTGTCTGGTTTGGATATGCAATGTTTAATGTAGTTTTATTCGCCATACATTGACAAATACATTCCTTGGATTATTTAATTTGACATCATAATGGTCACTGCATCATCAATGTTTGAGGTACTATTTATTGAATGTAGTTGGATTTCACTTGCGTACTTATGATTTGATCACATCTCTACATAAGCCTGAATTTGATTCAATCCAATTTCTCCCTTGAATCAGTTGCATGTATTTGGACTGAAACTGCATGGAGCATTAAGTGGTGCGGAAAAAACCTAATGAAAGACTTGGATGTTGTGCTCTGCTTTGAAAATGGAAAATATGCCTCATTTCTTCACCAAAAAATGACAGCTGATAGGTTCCAGTTTTCAGCATATCTGGTCTGAGTATGTTTTTTACGAGCCACATATTTTGGACACGACTTTTTACAGGAATCCGAGTATGTGCAGGAGTAGTGGCCTCGATAGCTAAAGTAAACACTGTCCGGCTCCAACTTTATCAAATTAAGTCAATTCAAGTAAAGTCAGTAGATCTTCGGTAGTTCGGTACAACTGTCTCGATCAGAAGTCACAGAGTATCAGTGATCAAAGGAATGGAGAGTAACGAATATAGTTTCAAGCGTTTATCCAAAAGTCATTTTCAAAGACAGTAACATCTATGTCTAATGAGACTGTAGCAGAGCGATTATGTACTTTCAAACAAGTGGTTTTAATCAACAAACATCACATTTGATTGAACTCAACGTTAACCTCCGAAGTATTAGATCTGCTGTGACAAACCAAAAACACATATTCTTACACACATCCATGCACGCAAACTGCACGCGTGTGAAATTCCCTGAGGATTTGAGTGCAGTCACTGCAGCTTGGTCTTGGTCTTCCTCCGGCCTCTGCAGCACAGCAGTCTGAGCAGGGCAGCAGTGGAGACCAGGATGAGCCCCCCTGCAGCCAGCAACAGCAGCAGCACGTCCACACAGTAGTAGGAGTACCAGGGCATCCTGTAGGCCTGGGTACGCAGGTGAGGAGCCCCCTTGTTCCGCATCACAAACTCCAGCCAGAAGATGGCGCTGTCCATAGGTTTGAGAGGCGTGTCCCTGTGAAGGCGGGAAAGCCTCTGCATGTTCTGCCTGTAGCTGGGGTTGTGGAGGACCTCCTTCAGGGTCTGATGGAAGTCTGGTCCGTTGAGATCAGGCAGCTCCAAGATCTTAGCGGCTCCTCTTTCTTGCAGACGCAATAGGTTGTCGTGCTGGTCGAAGAAGAGAGGGATTCCCACCACAGGGGTCCCGTGGTAGATGGCTTCCTGGACTCCGTTGGTTCCTCCGTGGGCCACGAAGACTCTGGTCTGGGGGTGACCCAGGAGGTCCTTCTGGGGCATCCACTTCACCAGCAGGGTGTTGTTGCCCAGAGTAGAGGGACGCTCGCCTGAGTACTTCCAGATAACCTGAGAAAGAAAACATGGCCAGTCCATAACCAAAACAATGAACTCCATGAAAAATCTGACAGTTGAAATGGAACGAAAGGTTATTCAGGACTGGATTTTTTTCAAATTACCTTTTGAGGCAGATTGGCAAAGACATCTGCAATTTGGTCAGTCAGGGTCTTGGAAAGCGAGTCCACCAGGGTGCCCAGGGACATGATCACCACTCCGTGTTCCCCGGCACTCTGAACAAACTCCTCCAGCTCTGAGGGCAGGGGCTGGGCCGGCCGGCACTGGAACCCCCCCATGTAGACCACATTGGGCATGGTGGGTCTGGGGTACTCAAACACAAAGTCTGACCTCATCAACCAGATGTCTGCTTCCTGCATGAAGGAAGTGAGGTCACTTCCTGCCTCAAAGTATTTCTCCAGGATAGCCTTGTAGTGTGGGTGGATCACAAACCGCTCTTTGTAAAGCTCATGGCATCGCATGAGGACGTTTTCAACCCTTTGGAGGAAGGTCATCCGATCGGTGAAACCCGTGTATGTGATGGGAACGTAGGAGAGGGGGTAGGGGGCGATAACAGAGTGTGCCTCGGAGGGGGACGCCCAGCGGACATTGAACACAAGAGGCAGTTTGAGGTAGCGGCCCAAGAACACGCCCGGACTAAAAGCAGGATCGGTCAGAAACAGATCAAAGTTCTTGAATCTCTCCATCAAGTCCTTGTCCTCGAGGATTGAGATGACAATCTCGCTGAACAGCTGGTGTCCGTTGTCCAGCAGTTTGGTGAAGGCCCTCTGCCAGGCCCAGATGGACCAGAGCGCTCGGCCTGTGGTGACAGGAAACATGGCTGAGCTATGGAGCTGAGAGTCCAGGGTATCTCTAGAAGACCAAAAAGAATCACCTCGGATCAGTAATCATTAAAGTACAATTGGCTGTCAAAATGACAACAAATGATGCTCAGCGATATCCTGACTGATGAGGGTGAACCTCGGCGAATCACAGACATCTATTACACCAGAGCATTTTTTAAGTAATTAAGCCTAAAACAGATTCTAGATGTCATTTTACAAGTTGTATTAATGAAGACATTAAATACGGTCTTGATTAACCTTAAGAAGGTGTCCCATTCTTCCAGGTAAACGTTTCTGTCTGGGACGGAGATGGTGGTGTAGAAGGGGGACTCCTCGGCGATGAACCAGGACTTGTTCCCTCGTATCACCGTGATGCTGTGGCCCCTGGCGTTGAGCTCCTCTATGAGGATCTGCAAGGTACACGACAGACTGTGAGATACATTTTGGGCCTAT
Organism: Hypomesus nipponensis; assembly: GCF_054491055.1. Taxonomy (NCBI): domain Eukaryota; kingdom Metazoa; phylum Chordata; class Actinopteri; order Osmeriformes; family Osmeridae; genus Hypomesus; species Hypomesus nipponensis. Next base: position 8,395,460 of record NC_140380.1, on the reverse strand, counting down.
GTACGATGAATGTGTTTTAGGAGAAGTGTACAGTTGGATAAGATGCTCAAAAACTTCCACGACACAGACCCAAATCAGTTACAACTGTAAGTGCAAATAATGTAAAATACTTTGTCATCCCGCTCCAGTAAAACCAGTAGATCATTTTGAGGTTTTGATCGCATAAGTGCAACGTAAAGACGGAAAAAGGCATGGGGAAACTACAGATTTTCGTTCCTCTCTCGTCAATCGTTTTTTCTGCGTGCCTTTCAGGGCTTGCACAGGACACAAACACAACAAAGAAGAACAGAGGCGATCAAAACCTTCATGTTGATCCAGTGGCTGCCCTCTGCGGGGTAGACGAGGACCCGCCCCCCGCTACAGAGGAGCGGGATCAGGAGGAGGCAGAGACTGAGGACTGCCAGAGGCCCCAATGCACGCCTGGATGACATCACAATGCACGCCTGGATGACATCACAATCTACACAAGAAGAAAACAGTCACCTTACAAAACTTTTTTTTTTGGACAAATCACAAGGTTTGACATGGTTGTGGTGAGTCTCTTTACTGGCTTGGGGGTCTATCGTTTCAGTTCTGATTTGACCTCACAGCCACTGAGCTAGTTATGCAAGAGTATGAGTTCGATATCAACAATCTGTTTTTACCATCATTGCTGTTTTTTGCTGAATGATAGAGTTACCTTTAGAAGTCCTATCCTGGAGTTGTGTTTGCTGCATGAGGCAACACTGGAGATGAATGAATAAACAAGCACTAGACAGATTACAAAGGCAGTCCAGCCCAGAGTCCAAAGTCCCGACTCCTATTATGAGGCTGCAAGTATTAAAAGCCGAAACGTACAATTGTAAAATAAAAATCAGAATTTACTTGACGAAAAAAAGATCCAAGCCGTACATTCACCACAAGTCATAATTATGAAGATGTAGTATTTATTTTTTTTAACCTTTGCTTCCTTGGGATTTCAGGATTGTAGTGTAACTGTGGGCTGCGGCGTAGGTGTGGTTAAGCGATAAGGTAGGTGATAATATAGAAGAGTAATTCCCAGCATTCTTGACACATGCAGGCTAAAGGGAAACAGACAAACAGTCTTCTAGACTTGGTCATGGATTGTAGGTAGAACAGTTAGGTCGAATTAATCAGACACACAGACATACACCAGGGAAGCGTGTTTTAAAATGTGCATGTGTACAGGGTTGATGAAGCACAGTGTTGGTGGTGCTGAGGGTGGGGGTGAGGGATGAGATGTGCTTTACACTGACAGCAATCTGACTGATTGTGCTATGCAGACTGTAAGCTACTGGAACGTTCCACGAGACGTTCTGAGTTGTGTAGTTCTTCGCCGCTGTTCCATAAACACAGAAGTAAATGAGACATTGAATGAAACGTTGTCTAGGCGTTGAGGAAGCCTCCCGGAATGTTTGAGGGACTGTGGAGCCGTCCGTTTCGACGCTCTTTTCATTTTATTTTTCTGCCCATTTCATCTGCTTTTTCTAATGTACTTTTTACATTAGTACACAGTACATGTGGGAGTGTGCTGTTCAAGAGGTTTTACGAGGTGGTTGTACTGTTTGTGTGAAACGTGTTCTTTTACAACAAAAACCGAGCGAGAGAAAGCGAGAGAGCGAAATCGAGAGAGAAAGAGAAAACAAGTGTTAGATAACCTTAGTATATTACACCCTCACTGAATGAATGCCTGTTATCGTCAATAAGGCACTACAGCTGGCAGCCAGATGACAAGTACACTTATACACCCTGATCCCTACAGCATGTGGTCAATGTCAAATCAGCACACAAGATCATGAGCTATGAGTGTCACGGACTAAACGTTCCCCCTCTGCTTTCTGTCCAGTCTACGATACACACCAATCCTCACACTTCCTGTCCATGGACATAACCTGTACAACCAAAAACAACAGCTACATGATGAAACCTGTAGTAAGGCATGACGCTTAGTGGATATTCGTTTGCTAATTATTTATAGTCATCCATTGAGGCCGATGTGAGGACACCTCATGATACAAGCGATACTACGCTGTCCAGAGAAGGTTCTTTCTTTTTTTTAAGTGTTATAACAGCTGCATTCAATACTTACTTAACAGACCAAAACCACCACTGACTTTTGTTTTATTAATCTTCGTGATGTTGTAGTTACCTGGATCTCAGTGACTAATACTTGCTCTCCCTGTTTCCTGTTTCCAAGGGATCGCCAGTTTCAGCACAACAAGAGTATCAACGGGTGAGGTAGTTGGGCTAGTAATCAGAAGGTTGCCGGATCGATTCCCCGCTGTGCAAAAAGATGTTGCGTCCTTGGGCAAGGCACTTCACCCTACTTGCCTCGGGGGTAATGTCCCTGTACTTACTGTAAATTGCTCTGAATGAACGTCTGCTTAATGACTACATATACATTGTTAAAATTGTTGCCTTCATCTAACTAGTAAAACACGAGGTAACATTTTCCAGTTGGGTGAACTCCTGGGTATTTTTTACTTGAACAAAGCAATACAGCAAAAACATCTATTTGACTGTGACAAAAACACATTGAGTACAGCTTAACAAAATATGGAAACATTACACATAATGATCACATGGTAATAACCAACAGAATAACCACAATCACAGCTGTAAAAACACTACTGAATCACTTGCGAGCTTATGACATACTGTCACTGGTTTTACAAAATCAACTTCAAATTGAATGCGAGTTAGATGGCTTAGCGGTGAGGGAGTCGGGCTAGTAATCTGAAGGTTGCCAGTTTGATTCCCAGCGGTGCCAGAATTATGTTGTGTCCTTGGGCAAGGCACTTAACCCTACTTGCTTCGGGGGGAATGTCCCTGTATTTACTGTAAGTCGCTCTGGATAAGAGTGTCTGCTAAATGACTAAATGTAACTTATTAGTCAACTACACAGCATGCTGGGAATTAAAGGCTAGACACCCTTCTTTTAATTATGATTATATTAATCTGAGTTCAATCTAAAATGGGGCACAAGCAATTGCTGGTGGGTCAGATGATCTGCAGGTCTTTTACAATACCTGATATCTGTGAACTCTGACGAACTTCTATCTTTCTTGCATGTGCCGTGGGTAAATAATCGACACAGATTAGTTAAGTTCAAAAGTCAGAGGCTGACCGGAGCTTGAACTTGGACAGAGTGACAGTCATTCTTGGAGCAGTGTAATTGCCCAACTTGGAAGCAGAGGTAAGTGAATCATGGATGTATTGCTGGGAAACAGTTTGATTTGGTAATGATTCAAAACGGTTTACAGACAGTTAACACAGGGCTGCCAAGTTTCAACAAAAGTTCCGAGTGAGATTGCGTGGTTTGGAGCAGGGGTGAATATTACACTCTGACGTTTTTCAGGAGTAGTTCTTGAGGGGAAACACCAAACGTTGTGCTGCAACACAGATTATGTTAAACTTAAAAACACATGTTGTGTGTCTAAAATCAGCACATTGCACCTTGATTGCATATTAAGATGTTCTCTATAATTCAGGTATGTTTACAATGATATATTGGGGGCAAGGGTGTATGTTTAATTTCAGCTTTGACACGGACATCAATGGTTCATGTGAGTGCGCTTCGCACAAGAACATTTTGGGGGGGGGAAATGGAAACGCATACATAGAAAAAGAAAGAAACGATTGAACTATTTGGAGCTTCTCAGCGTGAGATGTACGAGGCGTGGCGTGTGAGCGTGTGGACTGGTTGGTGTTGCGTGATTCTCATGTTCTAAGCATGAGCCTCAGTAGCTCTGTCAATACTAGAACATCTTAAGTCAAGTATCGGTCAAGTCAAGTATGATTGGCTGGACCTGATGTTCGTTTCCTCCAGGATCACAATGACTGTTATTGAGAGACTTGTTGCTCTTGTTGGTCAATGCAATGGTAGAAGTTTAAATCACTTACCTATATTAAAAAGCATGTGACTTTTCATTAGAAACCTGAATTAACATTTGAATGACATTTTGCAGCTAATGTCATTCAGCAGTTGCAGCCTAATACATTAACAATCAGGAGAACATCAGCCACACAACTCCAGTACCTGTTTCACAACTGTCTACGGACACAGCAACAGTCCACAGTAAATGTCATTCAACCCTGTCCATACGGCAACAACAGCCTTTGAAAGTCAGGAGAGAGAGAGAGAGAGGGAATCAGGCTAGTAATTAGAAGGTCGCTGGTTCGATTCTCAGCCGTGCCAAATGACATTGTGTCCTTGGGTACGGCACTTCACCCTACTTGCCTCGGGGGGAATGGCCCTGTACTTACTGTAAGTCGCTCTGGATAAGAGCGTCTGCTAAATGACTAAATGTAAAGTTCTTCACAGTTCTTTGGTTATTCCAGACACCATGGCTCCCAATCTGGCCTGGCGAGTTTTCTCCTCTCTCAGTGTCTGCCTGACGATCCTCCTGCTTCCTCCCCCCTGCCACGGGGGAAAGATCCTGGTGTTCCCCGTGGATGGAAGCCACTGGGTCAACATGAAGATCCTGATGGAGGAACTCCACGCCAGGGGACACAGCCTGACGGTGATCCGAGCCTCCAACAGCTGGTACATCACAGAGGAGTCTCCTCTCTACGACTCCATCACCGTCAGAGAGGACCATGCCTTCGACACCTTCTTTGATACTTACTTAGAGAAACACATGAAGGTATGTCTTTAAAAGTCATTACAGTGTCGTCTTTTATCACGTGCTTTTAGTCGATGTCACATGCAGTACATGGGGGGGATTTGAACTCATAACCTCTTGGTCTGCAGTCAAATGCTCTGCCGCTCAGCAATACCATTCCTAGTCCTTACTATTTCTTTGATATCATTGATTAGTCCTGGAAGGACAAAGGCTGTTTTAATACAGAAGTATTTCATAGATTAGTTGATCATTTGGGTTCATTCTTTGACTGGTGGATTTGTGCCTTCAGGCTCAGCGAGAGAAGGCGTCGGCTCTGACCTTCTTCAAGCTCACCCAGCAGTTCATGTCCATGATCTCTGAGGCCCACCTTCTCAGCTGTCAGATGGTCTCTCGCCTGCTGGATGACCAGGACGTCGTCAAGGGCTTGAAGGATGCCCAGTACGACATGCTTCTGACGGATCCTGCCATCGCAGGAGGGGTGGTTCTGGCCAAGTACCTCCAACTGCCCCTGGTCCTCAACGTCCGCTGGATCACCAGCGGAGAGGGGCACTTTGCCATCGCCCCCTCGCCCCTCTCCTACATCCCGGTGCCAGGCTCAGGCTTCACAGACAAGATGAACTTCATCCAGAGGGTGAAAAACGTCCTGTTCTACAGCATCATCCTGTACCAGCAGAGGTTCTTGGTGGGGCCCAGCTATGACGCGCTCTGCGAGAAACACATAGAGGGCGGCTGCGACGTCATTTCCCTCCTGCAGGATGCAGACATCTGGCTTTTTAGGTCAGACTTTGTGTTTGACTTCCCCAGACCCACCATGCCCAATGTGGTCTACATGGGGGGGTTCCAGTGCCGGCCGGCCCAGCCCCTGCCCTCAGAGCTGGAGGAGTTTGTTCAGAGTGCCGGGGAACACGGAGTAGTGATCATGTCCCTGGGCACCCTGGTCAATACTTTGCCCAGTGACATCGCAGAGGAGATTGCCAGCGTTTTTGCCAAGATTCCGCAGAAGGTACCTTTGAACATCTCACGAGCATATCCATACAGTTATCACATACTTTTCTTTGTTTGGGAGTCAAACGTGTAATTTGATTTGAAACTGTTCCTCAGGTTATCTGGAATTATCGAGGCGAGCGTCCCTCTACTCTGGGAAACAACACCCTGCTGGTGAAGTGGATGCCCCAGAAGGACCTCCTGGGTCACCCCCAGACCAGAGTCTTCGTGGCCCACGGAGGAACCAACGGAGTCCAGGAAGCCATCTACCACGGGACCCCTGTGGTGGGAATCCCTCTCTTCTTCGACCAGTACGACAACCTGTTGCGTCTGCAGGAAAGAGGAGCCGCAAAGATCTTGGAGCTGCCTGATCTCAACGGACCAGACTTCCATCAGACCCTGAAGGAGGTCCTCCACAACCCCAGCTACAGGCAGAACATGCAGAGGCTTTCCCGCCTTCACAGGGACACGCCTCTCAAACCTATGGACAGCGCCATCTTCTGGCTGGAGTTTGTGATGCGGAACAAGGGGGCTCCTCACCTGCGTACCCAGGCCTACAGGATGCCCTGGTACTCCTACTACTGTGTGGACGTGCTGCTGCTGCTGCTGGCTGCAGGGGGGCTCATCCTGGTCTCCACTGCTGCCCTGCTCAGACTGCTGTGCTGCAGAGGCCGGAGGAAGACCAAGACCAAGCTGCAGTGACTGCACTCAGAGTCAGACCTTCTTCTACCTCGCAGCCTTGATCGATTTTCTATTTATTTAGGCTTTTTGAAATGTCGAAAAGGTTCTGATGCAGCAAACAGTTGAGTCTTTGTTTCACAACTGGTTTGACATGAAATTCAAGTCATTTGATCAAGTGCATTATTTTTGAAATATATATAAACAAAACGTTTAATTTAATAAAAATCATCCATTCTAAAATTGCAGATCGTTCAGGTACACACTTGTGTCCCTCATTGACCCCCCTCCCCACACACACACACACACACACATACACACCACATCCTCACCCTGGTGAAGTATTTTCTTCCACAAATGGAAGACTAAGGTCATGCAAACATTATTATTACAGACAGTTAATCCTGACAGGCAATGGAATAGTTCCTTGTCATTGGCTCTCAATCTTTCTTTCAATACAGTAGAGTGTGTGTGTGTGTGTGTGTGTGTGTGTATGTGTGTGTGTGCGGATGCATGTCTGTGCGTGTGTGCCTATCTGTCTGTGTGGGTGTGTGTGTATGTGTGTACAGACCCCTGGGGCCCCCAGGGTTGAGGCCTCCGCTCTTCAGCTTGCAGCAGGATCTGTCAATAACCGTGTCCCTCCGCTGAGTTATCGCCAGAGAGACCCAGCCCAGGGCTTCGTGTGCCAGCCTGCCTGCGAGTCAAACCAAGCGTACCTCCTCCTCATGCCACTACAGCTGAAGATGCAGACTTGAGAGGGGGGGGGGGGGGGGGGGGATGTGTTTGTTTTTCGCCTATGCGTTTGGTCCCTCCGTAATGAAAGAATAGATAAGCCTTTCCAAAACAAACAGAGAACGTGATTACAGGCTGCATGCTGTCTGAGGCCTCATGGCTAATCCCCCTCCCTTCGGGTCTGTGCCTGAAAGGACAACCTAAAAAGAGCCAGGGTCAGAACATCAGGAGTGATTAACATGTTCAGTCCTCCATATCCCTTTTCCGGTAATGCAACCCTGGGGGGGCTTGCCTGGGTACATAACTTAAACATTCTTAGTTAATGAACCGTGACTTCTTACTGCTGCACCGCGAGCAGGTAAGTGCGCTCGAAACAAACACACGGCTCCCCGTCCGATGCCATTTTTACACTTCGCGTGTCGAGTCAATCGAAAGAGCAGGTGATTGAAGATGAACCAACTCTGGAACGATTTTGCAATCTTTACCCCTCTTGTCGAGGTCGTCCGTGATGTCATAACTATCCATTAACAGGCTCGTTTAGAAACAGTTAAGAAGCTGACGGCCCTTGTTCATTGTGTCTGCCAAACAGTCACACAGAAACTAACATCCTGGATGTTTGTTTGGTATGAGAAAACGTGTGACGTTTTCAAGAACCACTCAAACGACTTGAGACTTTTGGCCATGAGACAGGCACACGAGGTTGCAGTTGCTTTACAGTATCCTTCAACATCAGTTATCCCCCCTAAAAAAAATCAAAAGTTTTTGGAGTCAAAGCATACTTCTGCAGTACACTCAACAGTCTATTAAATCATGCCTGCATTACGTCAGTTTTTCAATTAGCCTTCAGTAATTGTAAACGTTCTAGCCATCCAGTGACATTTTTATTGTGTTAATAGATTTTATAGGTTCGTTTCTCAGTTTCACAGGATTTTTCCTTGGTCTTCTTAAGAAATACTGTGAAGATGAGTCGTATCTCATAAGCAAATAATAAGCGTATCAATTATAATCTGGCCTGGTTGGAATTTGCCGGTCTTGTTTAAGCAAAAACAAGACCTCCATCACGCGCATGTTCTATGGAACGCAAGCACGATATCACATCAACGGTGATGACATCATACCCTTGTCAGTACATTTGGAGGAGAAAACGCATCCACATACACACACACCACTTCACATATTTACACACACACACACACACACACAGCCCAGAGTGCACGTGCACACAAACGGTCAACTCGTACGGTTCCGTTTTTTCCCATGTGCCTGTGGGGTGTCTGACCTTCCATCTCTGGAGGGGGTCGCTATAGCGACAACAGCTCACTGGAAAGAGAGAAGACTTGCTCCGCCCTCACAGACCTGCGAACAGTTCCCGTTCAACACGGTTCCATTCAGTTCAATTCGAATCCGTGCCATTTCATTCCGTTCCGACCTCAGTTCATCCCTCACCACCCGACATCCGACACCCGACACTGCCCGCCTCAGCCCACCATCCGCCCGTAAACAGTCGAGTGGTTTACACCGTCCTCAGACAGCGTGAATCCAGGAGGTGCTCGTCTGGCGTCGTTACGAGGCTGTTTGCCCACGTCCGCTCGTCTTTCATTGTCGGGCTGACGATCCCATCCCACTTTCCATCTGGTCCTGCTTCTGAGCAAGGGTCTTCTGTGCTCCTCGGGGTGTCTCCCACATATGGTGGGAGACACCAGAGAGGTCAAAGGTTAATATACACTTCAGTGCTGAGCAGGGGCTAAAAGATAATTGACACTTAACCTGTCTTGGTTTTGGCTCAGGTCACGCTTTGTTCCAGCGATTCTAACGATAACCGAGTGTTGAGGTCTGTTGTTGGCGAGAACAAACCACCCAAACCGTCAGTGCGCTGAGACCGTACCGTAAATCAAAACAAGAACATTGTTCTCCTTAATTAATTTCATAAGCGCATAAAAACCTGCTGGGCTTACCAAGCTTCCAAATGATGGGATTTTACAACATCTCGTCATGGAAGAAAAACTGAACGTAATGTTTCTTGATGATTTGTTTTGTTTTCTTTCTTTTATTATTATTCCCTGAATGCCAAAATCAACAGCGTTTACTAGCCGTTTTGTTATCGACCTTGCCTTCGACACCATGACGATCAAAGCCATACTGCAATGTCCTTGGGATGAAGAAAGGGGACATGTTGACGATGTTGAGACCGACTCGCTTCCAGGGTGACTGCAGGGGAGATACTCAGAGACCAACGCGGCTGTTTTAAGACAAACAGATGCGGACGGCGGGGGAAAAAAAAGGTGAGTGAAGGACAGAAGGGAGCGGGAAAAGTAAGGGAGAAGGAGGGTGGGTGGGAGTTTTCCGTCGTGTCCTTTATGGTCTTTCTTGCGTGTGTCTCCCTTTCATACCTGGTCACAGCTGGACTCCTGTGGGGAATGAACCAAAGACACAGATACCCACAAACCTATGCCGACGAACCCTTTCCCCTCTCTTGTCTTTGCTATCTTGGAGCAGTGTGACCAAAACCACCCCAGGGGTTCCGTTTCTACATTTGACGTTATAGACGTAGATGTCATAGAGCGTCTATGTGTTCCATCCACATCCATCAGATGGATATAGATAGAAGACATGGATGTTCTCTCGCTGTAGACTTGGATCTGTGAACACTATCAGAGGAGATGATCAAATCCATCCTCGCCCACCTTGACACTCTGGAGAAGGGCTGCAGAATCCAAGGTAACTCGAGGAACGCCCCCGAATCAGTTCTGCAGAGTGCTTCGCGCATGAGTCAGCATTTGTCCGTCCGTAGGGGAAACATCTGATATCCAGCTTCCTGGGCTGGCAGCTGGAGGTGGATACGACTCTCAAACACACATACGGCCGGCAAACACACACACAAAACCCTCCTGTGTACAGTACGTACAGTCAATCCCACAGTCCATGGTCATTGAGGAGGTTGGTGTGAGGTTGGGGTTCTGACACGTGTTTTGGGGTAAGAACCTCCAGGAAACCAAAAGAGGGGACATGAAATGGAAAGACCACGTGCTGCGTTTCAGGCTACGAGTCGACAGCCCCCCCCCCCCCCCCCCCCCCCGCGCGCGCTCGTTTGTAAACGTATGTAAACAACGGCAGAGACGCCGTAAAGGTCCCGGAACAAACATTGTAAAAATGCTCGTTTACAACTCGTTTGGGCCTCTGCATAGGTAGTTCCAACACGAGCAGATGGTCTGTAGCGTGTAAAAAGGTCATGTTCGTGTTTCTCTGTGTCGGTGTGATCCTTCCTCCGCTTGGTGAGAGAGGGAGGGGAGTGGAGATGAGGACGGGGGGGGGGGGGGGAGTGGGGGGGTGTGGGCGAATGGAGGAAGAGGTAGATGACTTGGAGGAACACAAAGACTATAAATTCCGGAGGGGATGAAAAGAAGAGCTGCGATCCTCAAGGTTGATCGCACATCGCTGGTC